>NC_062284.1:147948072-148152812 GCF_902655055.1 Lutra lutra | reverse complement strand
CCTACAGTCAGAAGAGTTTTAATCAGGAAAGGATGCTGTATTTTACCAAATGCTATTTCTGCATCAATTGAGATGAACATGTTGTTCTTCTCTCCTCTCTTACTAATTTGTTCTATAACTTGACTGATTTGCAAGTGCTGAATGGATCTTGCATCTCAGGGAAAATCCCACTGGTTGTCAGGGATAATCCTTTTTTTTTTTTAAAGATTCTATCCATTTATTTGACAGACAGATCATAAGTAGGCAGAGAGGCAGGCAGAGAGAGAGAGGGAAGCAGGCTCCCTGCTGAACAGAGAGCCTGATGTGGGGCTTGATCCCAGGACTCTGAATCACGACCCGAGCCAAAGCAGAGGCTTTAATGCACTGAGCCACCCAGGCACCCTGATAATCTTTTTTTTTTTAATTTTTTAATTTATTTTCAGTGTAACAGTCAAATCTTCTTATCCAATCTGCAATCCTGGCCCACTTTATGGGAGAATTTGGGACGTTCATGTTGAGAGTGATTATTGAAAGATATGATTTTATTGTCATCATGTTACCTGTGAGGGCCTTGGTTCTGTAGATTATTTCTGTAAATTTCTCTCAGGGTCTTTCTCTTTTAAGGAACCCCCCCTTATTATTTCTTGCACAGCTGGCTTAGTAGTCACATATTCTTTCAGTCTCTGTCAGTCTTGGAAGTTCCTTGACTCTCTCATTCATTCTAAATAGAACCTAACCAGATAAAGTATTCCTGGCTGCTGAGTTACTGGGGGCAACCTGGAGTGGTGAGGGCGCCTGCTCTCTGTTCTCAGAAGTCTCTGCCCTGAAGATGGCGGGGAAGTAGGAGGAGCTCATTTCAACCTGTACCCTAAAGTGAGCTGATTACCTACCAAAGAACTCTGATCACCCATGAAAACAGCCTGAGATCAGAATTATACACGTCTGATCTCTACAGGGCAGAAGATGCCAGTGGGCAGGTAAAGTGGAGTGGGAACATCTGACTGATATCAGAAGATAAAGAAAAGGGGGAGGGAGCCACCAGAGGCAACCGATTGGAAATTAATACCCCAATATAAGAATGCCCTGCATCTTGGGACCAGCATTAACTTGTAGAGATTGAAAGCACTCAAAAAGAGAAAAGGATCACGGGGGAAATTGTGGAAATTGGGGCAGCTAGGGACAGGGACTTAAGTCCCCGACCCAGGACAGCCTCCCCTTGCGCTGAGCCAGAGAGAGTGCAGCTGAGAAACCAGGTCTTGGTCCCT
Source organism: Lutra lutra (assembly GCF_902655055.1). Lineage (NCBI taxonomy): Eukaryota > Metazoa > Chordata > Mammalia > Carnivora > Mustelidae > Lutra > Lutra lutra. The sequence goes on along the minus strand of NC_062284.1, from coordinate 148,151,568 downwards.
GAGCTGCCAGTGTCCGGCTCCTGTGAGGGGCTGGGAGGATCGCCAGATTGCACAACACCAAGCCTTGCTAACAGAGCCTGAGATGCGCGTGCCCCTCACCCTCCCTGGAGAGAGGTGTGTGCAATCCTGGTGCTCTTAGACCCAGAAAGACCAGGCACTCCCAGCCCGGGTCAGCAGGAAAATCACAGTGTATGATTGCTGCTTGGAACCTCTCTGGTGGTCTGAGCTGCCAGACAGCCACCGCTGCCCTGCTTTTGGGTACAAGCAGAAGATCCTGCATCCCCAGGGACCGCCACTCAGAACCTGCTCTGCCAGTGGCCAAAGGGGAATTTATTTGGGCTCTGCAGCCAGACTGAGGCTTTCTCTGAGAGGGAGGTCAGGGTGCAGTTTGCTTTCCTCTAAACCTACAAAACCATCAAAAGCGGTCAAGGCGGGAGAAAAAAAAAGTGAACAAACATTAAAACCTCCAGAGAACAAAAGCCTGAAAAAACCGGTTTCCTCAGAGCCTACCCCCTTGAGTGGGGGGCGGGAACACTTAACTCAGGGAACATCACTGCCTGAAAACCCACGTGACAGGCCCTTCCCCCAGAAAACCAACCGGAAAGAAAAAGAAAAAAAAAAAAGATACAAGTGAACCACCACCACTACTTCATAGGACAACTTTTATTTTTAACTCGTTGCCACTATTCTGGTTCATTTTTTTTTTTATATAGATAATTTTTTAACCTATTTACCATCACAGTGAGATGTCCAGTACATCAAATTCCATAATAACCTTCTAACCTGAACTTTTGATACCTACACCCGTGTTTTCTTTTTTTTTTTTGCATTTTTATTTTTTTAATTTTAATTTTAGTTTAGTTTAGTCTAGTTTATTCCTTTTTTATTTTTATTTTCTAATATTCATATAGAGTTAAACTTCAAGGTAATCCCCTTTCCCCAATCAATGCTACCCCTAATAGGTAAACCAATTTTTAATCCCCCCTTTATCTTAGGAAAGTTGAGTACTTTAAAAAAGATATCAAGATACATCCAGGAAGAATCAAAACAACCTTCCTCACCCACACTGAGAATTTATTACCACTCTCCCATCTTTTTCTTCTGCTAGTGTTTCTGTGTTTTTGTGTTTGTCTTGATAGTGTATAAATGTTATACTTGGGGTTCTTTTTGACGAGGTTCTTCCTTTATTTCCTTATATATATATTTTTTCTCTTGTCACATACTTTTTTTTTTTTTGAGAGTGTCCTCATTTTTTTTCAATTTTTTTTTTCAGTGTAACAGTGTTCATTGTATTTGCACCACACCCAGTGCTCCATGCAATCCGTGCCCTCTCCAATACCCACCACCTGGTTCCCCCAACCTCCCACCCTCCGCCCCTTATAACCCCTCAGATTGTTTTTCAGAGTCCACAGTCTCTCATGGTTCACCTTCCCTTCCGTTTTTCCCTCAACTCCCTTCTCCTCTCCATATCCCCTTGTCCTCCATGCTATTTGTTATGCTCCACAAATAAGTGAAACCATATGGTAATTGACTCTCTCTGCTTGACTTATTTCACTCAGCGTAATCTCTTCCAATCCCTCCCATGTTGATACAAAAGTTGGATGTTCATCCTTTCTGATGGCATCATACTCCATAGTACATATGGACGACATCTTCCTTATCCATTTATCCATTGAAGGAATCCTGGTTCCTGGAGGCATAATCCATAGTATATTTGACCACATCTACCTTCATTCATCCATTGAAGGGAATCCTGGTGCCTTCCACAGTTTGGTGACTGTGGTCATGCTGAACATTGGGGTACAGATGGCCCTTCTTTCACTACATCAGTAACCTTGGGGTAAATACCCAATAGAGCAATTACATGGTCATATATCTCCATTTTTAATATCTTAAGGAATCTCCACACTGTATGCCAAAGTGGTTGCAACAACTCGTATTCCCACCAACAGTGTAAGAGGATTCCCCTTTCTACACATCCCCTCCAACACACGTTGTTTACTGTCTGTTAATTTTGGTCATTCTAACTGGTTAAGTGGCATCTCAATGCGGTTTTGATTTGAATTTCCCTGGTGGCTAGTGGTGATGAACATTTTTTCATGTGTCTGATAGCCATTTGTATGTCTTCATTGGAGAAGTGTCTGTTAGTGTCTTCTGCCCATTTTTGACAGGATTATCTGTTTTCCATGGGTTGAGATTGAGGAATTTTCTATAGATCTTGGATATCAGCACTTTGTCTATAATGTCATTTACAATATCTTCTCCGATTTCATGGGTTGCCTCTTGTTGCGGCCAGCGTGAAAACATGACCAGGGTCGAGAGGGTAAGAGGATGGTGAGATGAAGACGAGACGTAAAGAGATGGGGACAGGAGGGACACAGTGGATGATGTCCAAGCAGTGCCAATTTTATTCAAGGCTGTGAGGCATTATATAGCTAACAGAAACAATTATAAGGAAGTATCTATTTTCGGTTGATTGTTCATACACACGTAACATTCACATGAAACCCCTCAAGCTTTTACACAACCCATTTCCCAAGTGTTGTTAGCAGACCTTCTGACGCCAGTAACTTTTGTCTACTTAGCTAATCTTTAACTAGCAATTCATGAGCTTACAAAGGTGCAATTTATAATCCATGCAAGTACAGGGTTATCTTTTAATAATTAAATGGTGGAACCCAGTTTTGCCTCTAATACATGCAGGCAGTCACATCAGCAAGTCTTAGGGTCCATAGCTCAGGCTCTTTCTCAAGCACAACTCAACTGATATTCAGGAGGCACGAGTCAGGGCCTGGTTTGATGCCTCGCCTCTAGCTGGGTCCGTGGCTGCCTACAGCCTCATTGTTTTGTTGACTGTTTCCTTTGCAGAGCAGAAGATTTTGATCTTGATGAAGTCCCAAAAGTTCATTTTCGCTTTTGTTTCCTTTGCCTTTGGAGACATATCTTGAAAGAAGTTTCTGTGGCTGATATTGAAGAGGTTACTGCCTATGTTCTCCCATATGGTTCTGATAAATTCCTACCTCACGTTGAAGTCTTTTATACATTTGGAGTTTATCTTTGTGTATGGTGGAAGAGAATGGTCAAGTTTCATTCTTCTACATATAGCTGTCTAGTTTTCCCAGCACCATTTATTGAAGAGACTGTCTTTTTTCCACTGTATATTTTTTCCTGTTTTGTCGAAGTACACTTGACCATAGAGGTGAGGTCCATATCTGGGCTCTCTACTCTGTTCCACTGGTCTGTGGGTCTGTTTTTATGCCAGTACCATGCTGTCTTGGTGATCACAGCTTTGTAGTAAAGCTTGAAATGATAACGTGATAACCCCCATTTTATTTTTGTTTTTCAACATTTCCTTAGCGATTCAGGGTCTCTTCTGATTCCACACAATTTTTTGGATTATTTGCTCCAGCTCTTTGAAAAATACCAGTGGAATTTTGATAGGAATAGCATTAAAAGTATAGATGGCTCTAGGCAGTATAGACATTTTAACAATGTTTATTCTTCCCATCCAAGAGCATGGAATGGTCTTTCAACTTGTTGTGTCTTCTTTCAATTTCTTTCATGAGTGTTCTGTAGTTCCTCGAGTACAGATCCTTTACGTCTTTGGTTAGGTTTATTCCCAGGTATCTTATCGTTCTTGGTGCTATAGTAAATGGAATTGATTCTCTAATTTCACTTTCTATATTTTCATTGCTAGTGTATAGGAAAGCAACTTATTTTTGTACATTGATTTGTATCCTGCCACTTTACTGAATTGCTGTATGAGTTCTAGTAGTTTGGGGGTGGAGTCTTCTGGTTTTCCATATAAAGTATCATGTCATCAATGAAGAGAGAGTTTGACTTCTTCATTGACAATTTGGATACCTTTTATTTCTCTTTGTTGTCTGATTGCTGTTGCTAGGACTTCTAATACTATGTTGAACAAGAATGGGGAGAGTGGGTATCCTTGTCATGATCCTGATCTCAAAGGGAATGCTGTCAGCTTTTCCCCATTGAGGATCATATTCACTGTGGGTTTTTCATAGAGAGATTTTATGAAATTGAGGACTACTCCCTCGATCCCTATACTTTGAAGCATTTTAATCAGGAATGGATGCTGGATTTTGTCAAATGCTTTTTCTCCATCATTTGAGAGGACCATGTGGTTCTTCTCGCTTCTCTTATTGATTTGTTCTATCACATTAAATGATTTGCAAATGTTGAACAACCCCTGCATCCCATGGATAAATTGCACGTGATCATAGTGAATAATCCTTTTAATGTGCTTTGGATCCTATAGCTAGGATCTTGTTGAGAATCTTAGCAATCATATTCATCAGGGATATTGGTCTGGAATTCTCCTTTTTGGTGGGTTCTTTGCCTGGTTTTGGGATGAGGGTTATGCTAGCTCTCTTCTTCTTCTTTTTTTTTTTTTTTTTCAGTGTAACAGTATTCATTGTTTAGGCACTACACCTAATGCTCCATGCAATCCGTGCCCTCCTTAATACCCACCACCTTGCTCCCCCAACCTCCCAACCCCCACCCCTTCAAAACCCTCTGGTTGTATTTCAGAGTCCAGAGTCTCTCATGGTTCACCTCCCCTCCCAATTTCCCTCAACTCCCTTCTCCACTCCATCTCCCCATGTCCTCCATGTTATTTGTTATACTCCACAAATAAGTGAAACCATATGATAAATGACCTCTCTGCTTGACTTATTTCACTCAGCATAATCTCTTCCAGTCCCATCCATGTTGCTACAAAAGTTGGGTATTCATCCTTTTTGATGGAGGCATAATACTCCATAGTGTATATGGGCCACATCTTCCTTATCCATTCGTCTGTTGAAGGGCATATTGGTTCTTTCCACAGTTTGGCAGCCGTGGTCATTGCTGCTATAAACATTGGGGTACAGATGGCCCTTCTTTTCACTCCATCTGTATCTTTGAGGTAAAAACCCAGTAGTGCAATTGCAGGGTCATAGGGAATTTCTATTTTTTATTGTTGGAGGAGCCTCCACAGTGTTTTCCAAAGTGGCTGCACCAACTTGCATTCCCACCAATGGTGTAAGAGGGTTCCGCTTTCTCCACATCCTCTCCAACACACGTTGTTCCTGTCTTGCTAATTTTGGCCATTCTAACTGGTGGAAGGTGGTATCTCAATGTGGTTTGAATTTGAATCTCCCTGGTGGCTAGTGATGATGAACATTTTTTTCATGTGTCTGATAGCCATTTGTATGTCTTCATTGGAAAAGTGTTCATATTTTCTGCCCATTTTTTGATATGATTGTTTTGTGGGTGTTCAGTTTGAGGAGTTCCTTATAGATCCTGGATATCAACCTTTTGTCTGTACTGTCATTAGCAAATATCTTTTCCCATTCCATGGGTAATGCCAGTTTCTTAAAAAGAGTCTCAAAGTTTTCCTTCTGCTTCAATTTTTGAAACATCTTCAGGAAAATAAGTATAATTTTTCTTGGAAAGTCTGGTAGAATTCCCCAGGGAATCTGTCGGGTCCTGAGCTCTTGTTTTGGGGAGGTTTTTGATCACTGCTTCAATCTCGTTACTAGATATTGGTCTATTCAGGTTGTCAATTTATTCCTGATCCAGTTTTGGAAGTTTATAGTTCTTCAGGAATGTATCCATTTTGACTAGGTTGCTTAACTTTTGGCATATAACTGTTGATAATAATTTTTGATGATTTTTTCTATTTTCTTGGTGTTAGTCGTGATCTCTCCCTTTTCGTTCATAATTTTATAAATTTGGGTCCTCCCTCTCCTTCTTTTGGGTTATTTGGACAATGTTTTATTGATCTTATTGATTTTTTCAAAAACCAGCTTCTAGTTTCACATATGCACTCTACTGTATCTCTAGTTTTTATCTCATTGATCTCTGCTCTAATCTTGATCACTTCCCTTCTTGTGCATGGGGTTGGCTTAATTGTTGTTGATTCTCCCATTCTTTAATGTATAAAGACAGCTGCTGTATTCTGGAATTTTCAATTTTTTTGAGTGAGGCTTAGATGGCTATGTATTTCCCCTTAGGACTGTCTTTGGTGTATCCCATAGGTTCTGGACTCTAGTATATCCCTATTCATTGGTGTAAAATAATTGTTTAAGTTCTTCTTTGATTTCCTGGTTAATCCAAACATTATTAAGCAAGGTGGTCTATAGCTTGCAGGTGTTTGAATTCCTTCTGAACTTTTTCTTGTGGTTGAGTTCCAGATTCAAAACATTGTGGACTGAGGATATGCAGGGAATAATCTCAATCTTTTGGTATCAGCTGATCCCTGATTTGTGACCCAGTATGTGGTCTAACTGAAGAAAGTTCCATGTGCACTGGAGAAGAATGAGTATTCTGCTGTTTGAGGGTGGAATGTTTGGTATATATCTATGAGGTCCATCTGGTCCAATGTGTCATCCAATGCTCTTGTTTCTTTATTGAATTTCTGCTTGGATGATCTGCCTATTACTGAAAGAGTGTGTTAAGATCTCCTATTAATGTATTCCTATCAATATGACTCTTTATCGTGATTGACAGTTGTCTTTTGTAGTTGGCGGCTCCATATTGGTGGCATAAATATTTACAATTGTTTGATCTTCTGGGTGGATAACCCTTTAAGAATGATGTAGTGTCCTTCTGTATCTTTGACTACAGTCTTTAGTTTAAAATCTAATTTATCTGATATGAGAATTGTTGCCCCAGCCTTCTTTTGAGGCCTGATGGCATGAACATGCTTCTCCATCCCTTCACTTTCAGTCTGGATGCATCCATACGTTCAAAATGGGTCTTTTGTAGACAACATATGGACAGGCCCTCTCATTTTATCCAATCTACAACCCTGTGCCATTAATCAGAACATTCAGGCTATTCCTGTTGAATGTGATTATTGAGAGAGAAGGTTTTATTGGCATCATGTTGCCCGTGAAGTCCTTGTTTCTATAGATTGTCTCCAAAAATTTCTGTTCTGTGACACTCTTGGGTTCTTTCTTCTTTTATAAACCCTCCCTTTATATTTTTTGTAGTGCCAGCTTGGTGGTTAAAAAACTCTTTTAAACCTTGCTGGTCTCGGAAGCTCTTTATCTCTCTATCCATTTTCAATGTCAGCCTTGCTGGATAAAGTATTCTTAGCTACAAGTTCTTTTCATTTAGTGCCCTGAATATATCTTGTCATCCCCTTCTGGCTTGTCAGGTTTCTGTGGACAGGTCTGAAATTATTCTGATGGGCCTTCCGCTGTACATAAGGAATCTCTTCCCCCTAGCTGCTTTCAGGAGCTCCTGTCTAAAATTATGATTACGCAGTTCCACAATCAGGTGTTTCAAGGTCTTTCTAGATTCTATGATCTTGGGGGCAGCCCTTTCTGCCTCTAGGACACGAATGCTGGCTCCACTCGCCAGATTGGGAAAATTTTCATGGAGAATTTGTTCAACTATATCTTCTAGTCTTCTTTCTTTCTCCTCCCCCTCAGGGATCCCAATAATTCTGATATTGGAACGTTTCATGGCATCATTTATTTCCCTAATTCTGTTTTCATGGCTTCTAAGCTGTTTGTTCCAGGCCTCCTCCAGATCCTTTTCCTCTCAGTTTGTCCCCTAGATCACTAATTCTATCTTCTGCCTCAGTTAACATAGCTGTTAGAGAATTTAGATTAGATTGGAACTCATTGTGAGTATTGTTAACATATTCTCTGGTTGCTTTCACTCTGTCCTAATCAATTCCATGTTGTCAGTAATGGCTTTCTCTAACCTAGCCATTGTCTGGATAATTGTTAGCCTGAATTCCCTTTCCGACATACTGTTTATCCATATCCAATAGCTCTGATGGAGAGGGCACAGTCTCTGAATTTTTCCTCTGATGGGCATTCCTCCTCCTAGTCTTTTTGGTGAGAGGTGGCTGAGGGGATGTGTAGCTGAATGTATCAATGATGATCCAGGCAAGGTGCACCCTGGAATGCTTCTCAGCAATCAGGAGTCCCCACCAAAGAGAAAGAAAAAAGAAAAAGAGAGAGAAAGAGAGAGACAGGAAAAAAAGAGAGAGAAGACCCAGCATGAATGGGCCCCAAAGGAAAGATTTATAAAGTATACCAACAAAAACAGACAAACAAAAAGACCGACAAAAGTAAATGACAAGAAAAAATAGAATCCACCCAAAATGAACCCCAAGTATAGGATTTATATACTACCAGAACAAAAGCAAATACACAGAAACACTGACAGAAGAAAGGATGGGAGGGTGGTTAAATCCTCAGTGTGGGCGAGGAATATTATTTTGATTCTTCCTGGGTATCTTGATATCTTTGTTAAAGGACTCAAATTTCCCATGATAAAGGGGGATTAAAACTGATTTATATATAGGGTTAGTATTCACTGGATAAAGAAGATTACCTTGAAGGTTATCTCTATATGAATATTTAAAAATAGAAAAGGAGATATGTAAGTTAGGCCTGTAGAAAATGGCTGGGAAGTAGGAGGAGGCGCCTTTTCAACCTGTACCCTAAAGTGAGCTGATTACCTACCAAAGAACTCTGATCACCCCTGAAATCAGCCTGAGATCAGAATTATACATGACTGGATCTCTACAGGGGCAGAAGACGCCAGTGGGCAGGTAAAGTGGAGTGGGAACATCTGACTGATATCAGAAGATAAAGAAAAGGGGGAGGGAGCCACCACAGGTGACCGATTGGAAAGTAATACCCCTAATATGAGACTGCCCTGCATCTGGGGACCAGCATTAATTTGGAGACTGGTGGAAAGCACTCCAAAAGAGCAAAGGATCCCGAGGGGGGAAATTATGGGAATAGGGATGACTAGGGACAGGGGCTTAAGTCCCCAGACCCAGGACAGCCTCCCCTTGCGCTGAGCCAGAGAGAGTGCAGCATAGAAACCAGGTCTTGGTCCCTGAGCCGCCAGCATGCCCGAATTTGCATGGGGTCTGGCTCCTGTGAGGGGCTGGGAGCCATGCCAGAAGGCAGAATGCCGAGCCATGCTACAGAGCCTGAGATGCGCGCGCCCCTCACCCTCCCCTGAGAGAGGTGTACAAAGGCCGACCTGGCGCTTTTAGACCCTCGCCATTGTTTCAGAGCCTGAGACGCTTGCCCCACACTCTCCCCTGAGAGAGGTGCTCAAAGGCCCAGCCTGGTGCTTTCAGACCTGTGCTCCACATTCAGAGCCTGAGACCCGCGCGCGCGCGACCCACAGCCACCCCTGAGAAAGGTGCACGCCAAGTCGGCACTCTTAGACCCAGAAAGACCAGGAACTCCCATCCCAGGCCAGCAGGAAAATCTCAGTGTGCAGTCGCTGCTTGGAACCTCTCTGGCGTCTGGAGCTGCCCAGACCACCACTGCTGCTTCCGTGGTTTTGGGTACAAGCAGAAGATCCTGTGTCCCCAGAGACCCCGACTCTGAACCAGCTCTGCCAGCAGCCAAGGGGGAATTTATATGGGTACTGCAGCCAGACTGAGGCTTCTCTCTGAGAGGGAGGTCAGGGTGCAGTTTGCTTTCCTCTAAACCTACAAAAACCATCAAAAGCGGTCAAGGCGAGAGAAAAAAAAAGTGAACAAACATAAAAACCTCCAGAGAACAAAAGCCTGAAAAAACCGGTTTCCTCAGAGCCCACCCCCTTGAGTGGGGCAGGAGGACTTAACTCAGGGAACATCATTGTCTGAAAACCCACGTGACAGGCCCTTCCCCCAGAAAACCAACCAGGAAAGAAAAAAAAAAAAAAAGACTACAAGAGAACCACCACCATTACTTCATAGGACAACTTTTATTTTTAATTTGTTCCCATTATTCTGGCTCATTTTTTATAGATAATTTTTTAACCTATTTACCATCACAGTGAGCTGTCCAGTACATCAAATTCCATAATAACCTTCTAATCTGAACTTTTGGATATTTTTGTATGTATTTCTTTTTCTTTTGCATTTTTTTCTTTTTCTTTTTTTTTTTCTTTTGCATTTCTATTTTTTAAATTTCTTTTTTTTTTAATTTTAGTTTAGTTTAGTCTAGTTTATTCCTTTTTTATTTTTATTTTCTAATATTCATATAGAATTAAACTTCAAAGTAATCCCCTTTCCTTTTTTATTTTTATTTTCTAATATTCATATAGAGTTAAACTTCAAAGTAATCCCCTTTCCCCAATCAATACTACCCCTATAGGTAAACCAATATTTAATCCCCTTCATCTTAGGAAAGTTGAGTCCTTTAACAAAGATATCAAGATACATCCAGGAAGAATCAAAACAACCTTCCTCACCCACACTGAGAATTTATAACCAGTCTCCCATCTTTTTCTTCCATCCACCAGTGTTTCTGTGTTTTTGTGTTTCCTGATAGTATATACTTACCTTGGGGTTCTTTTTGACAGGTTCTTCCTTTATTTGCTTATATATATATTTTTTTCTCTTGCCATATACTTTTCTCAGTCTTTTTTTTGTCTGTTTTTGTTTGTATACTTCATAAATCTTAACTTGGGGCCCATTTGGGCTGAAACTTGTCTTTTATCTTCCCTTTCTTTCCTGTCTCTCTCTCTCTCACTCTCGCTCTCTCTTTTTTTCTTTTTCTTTTTTTTCCCCTCGTTTGGGTGGGGAATCCTGATTGCTCAGAAGCGTTCCAGGGTGCACCTTGACTGCACCATGGTCGATACATCCAGCTACATCTGTTCAGTCATCTCTCACCAAAATGACTAGGAAGAGAATGCCTAACAGAAGAAAAATACAGAGGATGGACCTTCTGCAACAGAGCTAATGGCTATTAACACAAACAATATGTCGGAAAGAGAATTCAGGCTAACAATTATCCAGGCAATAGCTACATTGGAGAAAACCATGGGTGACCAAATGGAATTGATTAGGACCGAACTGAAAGCGACCAGAGATGATGTTCACAATGTTAGAGCAGAGCTAAAAGTTACCAGGGCTGAGGTTCACAATGCTCTTAATGAGTTCCTATCTAATCTAAATTATCTCAAAGCTAGCGACACTGAGACAGAAGATAGAATTAGTGATCCTGAGGACAAACAGATAGAGAGAAAGGATCAGGAGATAGCCTGGAACAAACAGCTTAGAAGCCACGAAAACAGAAACAGGGAAATAAATGATGTCATGAAACGTTCCAATGTCAGAATTATTGGAATTCCTGAAGGGGAGGAGAAAGAAAGAAGTCTAGAAGATATAGTGGGACAAGCTCTTCATGAAAATTTTCCCAATCTCACAAATGGAACCAGCGTTCATGTACTAGAGGCCAAACAGTCTCCACCCAAGATTATAGAGAAAAAAACATCAAAGCACCTGATAGTCAAATTGAGGAATCATAATTGTAGATATAATATCTTGAAAGCCACTAGGAAAAAGACGCTCCTTACTTACAGAGGAAAGCCCATCAGAATAACGTCAGACCTGTCCACAGAGACCTGGCAAGCCAGAAAGGGCTGGCAAGATATATTCAGGGCAATAAATGAGAAGAACATGCAGCCAAGAATACTTGATCCAGCAAGACTGACATTCATAATGGATGGAGAGATAAAGTGTTTCCAAGACTGGCAAGACTTAAAAGACTATGCAACCACCAAGCTGACACTGCAGGAAATATTAAGGGGGGTTCTATAAAAGAGGAAAAATCCTAAGAATAGCATTGAACAGAAATATAGAGACAATCTACAGAAAAAAAGACATCAAAGGTAACAATGTCAATAAAAACATATCTCTCAGTAATCACTCTCAATGTGAATGGCCTGAATGCGCCGATAAGACAACACAGGGTTGCAGATTGGATAAAACGAAAGGACCCATCCATATGTTGTCTACAAGAGACCCATTTTGAACCTAAAGATACACCCAGACTGAAAGTGAAGGGATGGAGAAGCATCTTTCATGCCAATGGGCCTCAAAAGAAGCTCGGGTTAGCGATTCTCATATCAGACAATTTAGATTTTAAATTAATAACTATAGTCAGAGATACAGAAGGACACTACATCATTCTTTGAGGGACTATCCACCATGATTATCTAACAATTGTAAATCTCTATGCCCCCAATATGGGAGCAGTCAATTACATAAGAAAACTGTTAATCAAGATAAAAAGCCATATTGATATGAATACAATGCTCTTCTGACACCAAATCTGTCTACACCTTGACCTGGGACTTCCGAGACTAGAGAACTGTGAGAAATTAGTGTGTGTTGTTTAAAGTCACTCCGTCTGTGTACCTTTTTACAGTGGCTGGAACAGATGAAGACATTAGAGACATATAAACCCAAGCATTGATCCTCTGGAGTTTCTCTGCTGCTTTTGTTGTGAAAAGTACCTGATAAGTTCCTTCAATAAGGTTCAGAGTGGGTTTGTCACATGTTCCCTCCCACAGACAGGACTAACCAGTTGACTCTCCCAGGGCTCTGTGAAAAGATGCAGTACACACAAGGAGAACCTTGGTACAAGGGAGTCAGGGTTTCCTAGAATTTCTGGAACTTTAATTTAAGGGTGATGATTTTTCAAACTTTCCAGAAGATGTGGATGTGATGACTCTGTGGGATTTGATTCTGATCATCACATTACAGAGTTGTGTTGTACTGAAAGCCCTAAACATTAAGCTCTTCTGTTCCCTAGTTCCTTTCAGGATTCTTTCCTTCTCTGTGTTGTATTTTATGAGTTTGACTATGATATGCTTTAGAGGTCATCAGCTTTTGTTGAATTTAACAAGAGTTCCCTGTACTCCCCGGATATTGATGTCAGTGTCCTTCTACATATTACAGAACTTTTCAGCTACTATCTTATGGAATAAACCTAATCCCCCTCTTTTTCTCTGATCATCATCAGAGACTCTTATGATACAAATATTATTATGTTTTTTTAAATTTTTAATTTCTTTTCAGCGTAACAGTATTCATTGTTTTTGCACCACACGCAGTGCTCCATGCAATCCGTGCCCTCTCCAATGCCCACCACCTAGTTCCCCCAACCTCCCACCTCCCGCCCCTTCAAAACCCTCAGATTGTTTTTCAGAGTCCATAGTCTCTCATGGTTCACCTCCCCTTCCAATTTCCCTCAACTCCCTTCTCCTCTCCATCTCCCCTTGTTCTCCATGTTATTTGTTATGCTCCACAAATAAGTGAAACCATATGATAATTGACTCTCTCTGCTTGACTTATTTCACTCAGCATAATCTTTTTCAGTCCCGTCCACGTTGCTACAAAAGTTGGGTACCCAACTTTTATTATGTTTTAATAAGACCCTGAGTTCCCTAAGTCTACCTTTGCAGTCCATTATCTTGGTTTCCATCATCTTCTCAGTCATTATTTTCTATAATTTTATCTTGTATACCACCAATTTGCCCTCTCCATCCATCCTTATTTTTTATGGCCTCCACTTGGGATTGTGTCTTGGTTTTAGAGCTTCTTTGTTTGTTTTTAATTGGGGCCTGATTCAGTTTTAGTTCATATATCATTGCAGTAAGGAATTCTTAGTGTCTTCTGTCCTTTTTCAGGTCCAGCTAGTATAGTTAAAATAATCACATAAAATTCTAGTTCAGACTTCAAATTTATATTTGTATTAATTAAAAACCTGGGAATGAGATCTACATCTTATTCATTCTTCTAGGGTGACTTTTTCCATCCTTTCATTTCTTTTCAATATCTCCTTTTTTCAAATTTTATTTTATTTTTTCATTGTTCCAACTATCGTTTATGCTCCACACCCAGTGCTCCATGCAATACGTGCCCTCCAGAATACCCAACACCAGGCACATAACCCCCCACTTCCCACCCACCCAAAACCCTCAGTTTGTTTCTCAGAGTCCACAGTTTCTCATCTCCTCCTCAGATTTTTCCCAATTCTCTTCTCCTCTCCTTCTCTCAAAATCCTCCATGTTATTTCTTATACTCCACAAGTAAGTGAAATCATATGATAATTGACTCTCTCTGCTTGACTTGTTTCACTCAGAATACTCCTCCCGTCCCATCCATGTTGATGCATATGTTGGATATTTATCCTTTATGGAGACATAATACTCCATTGTATATATGGACTATATCTTCTTTATCCATTCGTCCATTGAAAGGCATCTTGGCTCTTTCCACAGTTTGGTGACTGTGGCCATTGTTACTATGAACACTGGGGTACAGATGGTCCTTCTTTTCACTACGTCTGTATCTTTGGGGTAAATACACAGTAGTGCAATTGCAGGGTCATAGGGAAGCACCATTTTCAATTTCTTAAGGAACCTGCACACTGTTTTCCAAAGTGGCTGCACCAACTTGCATTCCCACCAAGAGTGTAAGAGGGTTCCCCTTTCTCCACATCCTCTCCAACACACGTTGTTTCCTGTCTTGCTAATTTTGGCCATTCTAACTGGTGTAAGGTGGTATCTCAATGTGGTTTTAATTTGAATCACTTTGGTGGCTAGTGATGATGAACATTTTTTCATGTATCTGATAGCCATTTGTATGTCTTCATTGGAGAAGTGTCTGTTCATCCTTTCATTTTTTTCTGAAAAATAAAAAGAGGGGGGAAATTAAGACATATAAATTAAGGATTTGTCATAATGAATGCTTCTTAAATAGAATATAGATCACAAATAAACAAAATATATATAAATGAGAAAAGTAAAAATAGAAAAAATAAGTACTTGTACTTATTAAAATTAAACCTAAAAAATGTAAGGAGCAATTATGTAAAAAGCAAAGAAAACGAATAAGAAAATAAATCAAAAATAAAAATAAAAAGCTTAAGAATCAAAAGAAAGAAAGCTAAGCCCACTTCCCCAGGAACTGAAAGTGTGCCACATTTTATGAACATTAAACTTGATAAGATGGAATTGCTCTGTGGATCTTCTGTGGGGGGTATCTGTTGTGGTTATTCTCAGGGGTTTTGTCCTAGTGGAAATGCACATCTTGGGAGCAGGGGACAGGGCTTGGTATAAGCAGGTCTGTCCTCCACTAGGTGCCACTCTTTGCTTCCTGATGGCACTGATGGGTAGGTTGAATATGGCATCTGCTCTCTAGGCAGGGGTTGAAATTTCACATACACCCCACTCTTCAGTGAGCCCTCACCAAAGAGCAACCAGCCCCTTTCTCTCCAATGTTTCCATCTGAAACCCATGTCACCCTATCTGTGTCTGAGCTTTGCATCTCAGGCACATGATTGAGTTTCAAAATTTCAACATTAGGGGCTCCTATGCTATGGACCCATGCTATTCCTCCAGGAGAGAATCTCATGCCTTTTGCCATTTGCCCACAGGTCTCAGGAAAGTGGTCACATGGCCAGATTGTGGTTCACCATTTATGGCAAATCAGAGCAGAAAGCCTGCACTTAGACTCACTGTTCAACCAGGTTCCAGGCTCTTTGCCTAGCATCTGTGCATCACAATGGTGCCACACATCCTTCTTGTGACTCAGCAGACCTCAGACCCTGGAATTCTGCCCCACTTTGCCACTTCAGCACCTTTATGCCAGCCACATCCCCACAGTAGCACACTTCTAAAAGTTCAGATGTTGTGCTCTGCTGCTACAATACATCGTGGCATCTTCCAGAAGCAGGCCCATCCCTGATGTCACCCCCACAGCTATATATGGCCCAAGACAACTCTCTGCACCTCCTACATTCAAAAGGAGATCGATTTTCTATTTGAAGACTTGCACGTTTTGTTCTCTCAGACCTCTGATTGACTTCTTGGCTGCTCAGAATGACTTGATGACTACCTAGCTGTCTTCCAGAAATCCAATCCTAGGGACCCCATCTCCTCTGCCATCCTAACCACCCCATCCCACATTTTCTTGTAGCAATGAGGGTGTGATAAATTCCTTCTTCTGTATATGCTAAAGCTCAAACTTGAAATCCAGTGTTTTATTTCATAATATCCTAATTTATTTCTCTTTTGCTCTGATCCAGTTGTCTTATGGTTCAATTGCTCTTTCAAGGTGCAATCCCATTAAATATTATGCAATTATTATATTATTTTGCAGTAATAGTTGACATATGTTGTGCACCTACATAAACTCACTCACTATGAGACTCAGAGATGCACATCCTGGCAGTGAGCCTGGGGCCATGAGCAAGTAGTGAGGGGTGATCCCCAAGGACAATAATTGCAGGAACATTGCTAGCACCACTCCATGTGTCCATGCAGTGAACACAGGTGCATTTTGGATGGCATGGCCAGTTTGCAGTCTTCCTGATGCACAAAATCCACTCAGGGATGGAAACTGCAAGATGTGGAGACAGAACAGAAGTCCTTTACTCATCCAGCTATGTCAAAGGGTCTGAGCTGAGAAAACAAAAACAGAGGTAGATCAGAGCTGTAACCTGAAGTTGAATTGGAATTGAATTTCCCTGTTGCTTTTGTTGTCAAAAGTCCTTGTAGGGGCACCTGGGTGGCTCAGTGGGTTAAAGCCTCTGCCTTTGGCTCAGGTTATTATCTCAGTGTCCTGGGCTCAAGCCCCGCATGGGGCTCTCTGCTCAGCAGGGAGCCTGCTTCCCCATCTCTCTCTGCCTGCCTCTCTGCCTACTTGTGATCTCTCTCTCAAACAAATTTTTTTAAAAAAATCTTAAAAAAATGTCCCTGTAAATCCTTCAAAGAGGTTGAAGGGTAGCATTTATTTATTTATTTATTTTTATTTGTTTACTGCTCTCCCGTTAGGTTGAATTTACTAACTGAAAGTCAGAGGACTTGGAACACTGAAAAAAATAAAACATTTTAAAAAAGAAAGTCAGAAGGCCCATCCTCTGTATTTTTCTTCTCTTGGACATTCTTCCTCCTAGTCGTTTTGGTGAGAGATGACTGAACCGATATAGCTGGATATATCGATGGAGGTGCAGTCAAGGTGCACCCTGAAAGGCTTCTGAGCAATCAGGATTCCCCACTCAAACGAGAGAAAAAAGAAAAGAAAAAGAAAAAAAAAAAGAGGAGAGAGAGATACAGGAAAAAAAGGGAAAATGAAAGAGAAGTTTCAGCCCAAATGGGCCCCAAAGTAAGATTGATGAAGTATACAAACAAAAACAAACAAACCAAAAGACTGATAAAAATATATGACAAGAGAAAAAAATATGTATATATATAAGCAAATAAAGGATGAACTTCGTCAAAAAGAACCCCAAGTATAAGATTAATATACTCTCAGGGCAAACACAGAAACACTGAAACACTGGTGGAAGGAAAAGATGGGAGAGTGGTTATAAACTCTCAGTGTGGGCGAGGAAGTTTTGGTTCTTCCTGGATGTATCTTGATATCTTTGTTAAAGGACTCAACTTTTCTAAGACAAAGGGGGATTTAAAATTGGTTTACATATAGGGGTAGTCTTGATTGGGGAAAGGGGATTACCGTGAAGTTTAACTCTGTATGAATATTAGAAAATAAAAATAAAAAAGGAATAAACTAGACTAAACTAAACTAAAAATTTTTAAAAAGAACTTTAAAAAATAGAAATGCAAAAGAAAAACACAGGTGTATATATCCAAAAGTTCAGATTAGAAGGTTATTATGGAATTTGATGTACTGGACATCTCACTGTGATGGTAAATAGGTTAAAAAATTATCTATATAAAAAAATGAACCAGAATAGTAGGAAAGAGTTAAAAATAAAAGTTGTCCTATGAAGTAGTGGTGGTTGTTCTCTTGTAGTCTTTTTTTTTTCTTTTTCTTTTTCTTTCCTGTTTGGTTTTCTGGGGGAGGGGCCTGCCACGTGGGTTTTCAGTCAATGATGTTCCCTGAGTTAAATCCTCCCGTCCCCCCCCCAAGGGGCTGGGCTCTAAGGAAACCGGTTTTCTCAGGCTTTTGTTCTCTGGAGGTTTTTATGGTTGTTCACTTTTTTTTTTCTCTCACCTTGACCACTTTTGATGGTTTTTGTAGGTTTAGAGGAAAGCAAATTGCACCCTGACTTCCCTCTCAGAGAGAAGCCTCGGTCCCCTGTGGGTGCTGCAGAACCCATATAAATTCCCCCTTTGTCGCTGGCAGAGCAGGTTCCGAGTTGCAGTCCCTGGGGACACAGGATCTTCTGCTTGTACCCAAAACCACAGCACCGGCGGCTGTCTGGGCAGCTCCAGATCGCCAGAGAGATTCCAAGCAGTGATTGCACACTGAGATTTTCCAACTGGCCCGGGCTGCGAGTGCCTGGTATTTCTGGGTCTAAGAGCACCGGGCTTGCACGCACCTCTCTCAGGTGAGGGTGTGGGGTGCACATCTCAGGCTCTGTAGCAGAGCTCAGTGTTGTGCCATCTGGAGAGGCTCCCAGCCCCTCACAGGAGCCAGACCCTATGCGTTCTCGGGCGCGCTAGTGGCTCAGGGACCAAGACCTGGTTTCTCCTTCACACTCTCTCTGGCTCAGGGCCAGGAGAGGCTGGCCTGGATCCAGGGACTTAAGCCACTGTCCCTAGCTGCCCCGATTCCCACAATTTCACCCCTCACAATCCTTTGTCTTTTTGAGTGTTTTCTACCAGTCTCCAAGTTAATGCTGGTCCCCAGATGCAGGGCACTCTCGTATTAGGGGTATTACTTTCCAATCAGTGGCCTCTGGTGACTCCCTTCCCCTTTTGTTTATCTTCCGACATCAGTACGACATTCCCACTCCACTTTACCTGCCCACTGGCATCTTCTGCCCCTGTAGAGATCCAGACGTGTAATTCTGATCTCAGGCTGATTTCATGGGTGATTGGAATTCTTTGGTAGGTAATCAGCTCACTTTATGGTATAGGTTGAAATGGTGCCTCCTCCTACTTCCCCACCATCTTGTCTCCCCCTCCCTAAACAACTTCTTAAAACAATAAATCCTGCTATGTCCATTCTTTGACAGCTGCTAATCATTAAAACCAGTGATTCTTTTTTAAAGTCGATATTACATTAATAGCTTCAAACACATTGTGTCTTGGTAGTTTTTACTTTAAAAAGTAAGAAACATCTTAAGAACTGAAATCTCACCTCCAACAGGAATCTCTACACTCCCACAGTACTTTTCCTGTCTCATGTTAATCAGTCACATCTTATCATGTGTTCCAATGAGGTGTCAAGATCTCCTCTCCATTAAACACTGGAGCAACTCCAATGGAGGCGTGTTTATCAAGCAAAACTCCACTTTGCAGGGACACACTGTGGAGAACCTCTGGATAGAACAAAACAGTAGTCAAGTTTGCAGCAACAGAGGGTCCTTCAAGAAATTGTGGGAATTCTAACAATCTACATATGTGCGTGAGCTAGGAGCTTTGCAAAATGATAAGCTAGAGTGACAGACATATTTCTCAGGAAAAGTCAGTTAATTCCTATCAGAGGATGTGTTCATTGCTCAGGAAAATTTCAGAATGACCTCTGAGTGTGCCAGGACAAGCTCCCTCTAGGATATGGCCTAAAAGGAGAAGACTCTGACATTCTCTGGTAGATAAAAGTGCAGATTTTGGCTTCAGAACCAAGGGAAGGCTGCACCATAAATGAAGGTAATCAACGTGGTCTTGAGAGAAAGAACCCAATTCTAGATAGTCACTAAGAAGCAGAGGGTCTCTGGGATGCAGGAGGCAGTGGATACCCATGTCTCAATTCTAAGCTATTTGCACTGAAGTAATGTAAACCCTCTGCACTGTCACACATGACCATCTCATCATGGTTGTCTGGAGGGTTAGTTCGGAAAGGAGAGAATAGGGTAGAAGTATCGTCCCCATCTGTACTTCTCAAGGACACTATTTCCAGAAACCTCAACATAAGGGCTGCATTTATTCTCCTACCTGAATGGAGCAATATAAAAAGTGGGCAAATTATGTTGCAAAAATTAAGCCAGATGGAAATACATGAATGATAGTGACGCATCAGAGAACTGTTAATACAAGGTGCAGGTTGGGGACGAGAATGCTAGAGAGGATAGACAGACAGAAAGGACCAAAACATGGACAGAAAGAGAAACAGCAAAGCCAGAGATAATGAGACACAGTGAACAAACCCTCCAGGAATCCACAAGAGATTCGAGGACTGGGGTGGAACTACCCTTCTCACAGGATGAAGGATGGAGACCTCAAACTCTGGGGCTGATAGCTGGGTGCTCTCCTTAACCGCTTCTTTCTCTCACTCATGGCCAATTAGTCAGCAAGTCTTGCCAGTGACAAGTTCAAGACACACTCAGAATCCAACCATTTCTCACCCATTCACTGCTGCCACGCTGGACTGACTCCTATCAGTTTTCACCTGGAGACCAGCAAGAATCTCCTCACCTTGCAGATTCCAAGCTCCCATGTCCCTGTCTCACTCCTAACTACTCTCCGCACCAGAGTCAGTCAGAGAATCCTTTACCATATGGAGAAAGAGAGGATTGTTGCTGGTTTATGGTCTGTCTTCCCTCCTCAAAGGTAAGGCCCATGAAGGCAAGTTCTTCTATTTCTGTTCATTGCTGTAATCACAGAGACCAGGCAGGCCTACACTTTGTGCAGTTAGAACCAAATAAATATTAGTTAATGAAGTACACAAACAGTTATAGAACTGTACACTAGACTTCTGAGTAAAGAATAAAGGATCTGCATTTTGTATTCATTTGTGGGTCTTCAGAATGGTCAGGGTCTGGAAATCATGTCTTTTTTTTTTTTTTTTTTTTTTTTTTTTTTTTTTTTTCATCATCACTGAGACTACAATGGCCTCTCCATAACGTTCACTGCATGAACTAGTGGAAAGGATGTCCGATAGGTTGACTACCTTACATGGTGCCTAGAACTGGCCTGGGAAGAATATGGATGATGTTCTGTCCCACACACAAGCAGGTAAATGTAAAGAGTAGAGTTCATAAGCAACAGCCAGTCTAACCACTATTAACCACTATTAACACTATAGAGTTCATAACCAACAGCCAGGAAAACCACTATTCCACATGGGCTGAATGAATTCTGCACCAGCAACCAACAGTGCAGAGGTGACGAAGATAATTCTTATCTTCGAGGACTAAGAAAATTGTAGGCATCTCTGTTTCCACTGCTTGTGCACAAGTACCATGGTGGTATATGTGTTCTGAGGAAGATGCTCACCGGTTAGCAGTGGAACTGAGTGGAGAATGTGGGAGTTATGGGCATAGCCAGAGGCTGGCCACTTGACCTGACATCCACAGCCTGATGCCTGAGTGTCGGATTTGTTTGTGCACAGGATTCTTCTGCAGCAGAACAGCTCCCCCATGCTGTTCTTCCACCTGGTGCCTCACAGCTTCCACGGACAGGTCTTTCTGAGCTTCTAACTCAACCTTCTCTGGTGCACCTCTTGCTGCCTTTGGTTCTCTTCTCTACAGCCAGCAGAAATGGTTCCTGAACAACAAGGGAGTTCTTCTCTTTTTTGGAACAAAGAACTCCTGGGTCAAGAGGGTGTGTGGATGAGGCTTGAAGCAAGTGGCTTTTTTCTGCTCTGCTCTTCAGATCTCCTCCAGCTGGTGATTCCAACTGCTGCCTTCAGAGCTGTCAGTCATTAAAACCAGTGATTCCTGATACAGACAGCAATATGGCTGTATCCACAAGGATTGATTCTGGGGCAAAGATGCCCTACATAGAAAGTACATAGAATACAATGACCCATTTATGAATTCTACAAAATTAAAGCTAGTATAAAGTGTTATGAGAAAGAACAGTATTTATGTGGGGACAGGGTAAATAAGGGAAAGGGAAGAAGGAATTCCAGGGGGGAAATGCTGGAAATTTTAGGGAGAATTTAAGTACTCACTGTCAATAAAGTTGACTGTGACACCTGTGTTTATCATATAACACACACCGTATGTGGGCCGTTGATCTTGTGTTGAATATACACAGCGAACTTATATAGGTTAACAAAGGTGATTCTGGAGGGACGCAGAGAAAGTGAAATGTTAAAGACATGAAAATACACCTACACGATGCTGATTTTCTCTGTATTTATGGTAAAGTATAATATAAGTAAAATCAATCCATCTCCATTACAGGAGGGGTTCCACATTCCTCATAGCCTGACATTCTGTCCTGCAGATGATTTGGGGTGGGGGACAGCAGATCCTGTTGGGGGGGTGCACTGACCTAGATTCTGGGGTCAATATCACCCCATATATGTTCATAGACACCTTACAAATACAAGTATACACACTAGAAAGTTATATAATAAAAAAATATTTTTTTCAAAATTTTCATTAGCACTAAATTAAAGGTATTCACAACTGCGTGGGTCACTGCCTCTCTGTCAGACAAGATCCCCAAGCTGAATATAGCCAGAGAACATGCAAATAGGGCCTTTCTCTGCTGATTTAATCAGCATAGCCAAGATCCTGCAGCTGGGAGAGGAGCCCCAGGCCTGGGATACCCAGGTATTCATTCAGTGATCAGGACAGAATACAGACAACTCACCATGGAATTTGAGCTGGGATGGGTTTTCCTTCTTGCTCTTTTAAAAGGTAATTTATGGAGAAAAAAATTAAGTATGTGAGTGGATATGAGAAAAAACTGGATATGTGATAGTGTCCTGACCAAGGTGTCTTCCGTCTGCAGGTGTCGAGTGTGAGGTGCAGCTGGTAGAGTCTGGGGGAGACCTGGTGAAGCCTGGGGGGTCCCTGAGACTCTCCTGTGCAGCCTCTGGATTCACCTTCAGCAACTACTACATGCACTGGTTCTGCCAGTCTCCAGGAAAGGGGTTGCAGTGGGTCGCACGTATTAGCAATACTGGTCGTAGCACAAGCTATGCAGACTCTGTGAAGGGCAGATTCACCATCTCCAGAGACAACGGCAAGAACACGCTGTATCTGCAGATGAACAGCCTGAGAGCTGAGGACACAACCGTGTATTGCTGTGCAAAAGACACAGTGAGGGGCCCTCAGCGTGAGCCAGTTCAGAAACCTCCCTGTTGACACAGGATGTGCTGAGCTGCAGGGACACTCAGGGCAGCAGAGAGTGCTCAGCATCCACAGCAGAGATCAGACCAGGAGCAGATGCTGGGGTTGGGCTTCTTTGAGATCAGGGATTTCCTCTCTAGACTCTCAGCTGTCCACAAGGATATTTTTTTTTTCTTCCATGCTAATACCTCATGTTCTCCATACAGCCAACCACAAGAATATAACTTTGCCTCCACATAGCTGAGATCTCACCAGTCTCTGGGAAACTTCCCTTCATCAACCTCTTCTATGTCCCATTTTCGTTCTCCACAGAAGCACATGCTGCAGATTCCCATCATCCTTAAGAAATATCTGCACAGCCCAGGCTCTCTGCATGCTACAAGCCTGTTCTCTGCCCTCAGGGGGGCACACACTGTCCCCACATGTTTATGAGCTTCCCCCAGGATGACTGCCCAACTCAGTTCTTGTCCTCCTGGCTCCAGTGTATCCTCTGGCTCATTATACATGTGGGCAGACACAGGTGATCAGGAACTGCCCCTCTCTAGGCACCGCTCCATTTCCTGGATGGAAAAGCAACCCACTTGCTATGAGGGGCTCTCAGATTTCCCCAAGAAAGTGGTGTGATGACAAACCAGAGAGGGAAACCCATCCCTGTCCTGCTGGGTCCTGTTCTGGTGGGGGAGTCCATGAAAGCATCCTTGGTGAATGTGTTTGAGATGTGTTTCCAGGCTTCCACACAGGGAATCCATGTGAATCCTGAAATCCAGCTGGCAGGTCCCAGATCCCTGCCCCCCCTCTGCTGTCCTTTGAATATGCATCAGAAACGACACCCAACCTCACTTTCTCCTTCTTCTGACTTCTCCCTCAACCTGTCCTGGACTCTGAACCCTATGGAACTGGTGTACTGTCACACTCCCCAATCTTTGCCAAGTGCCAGATGGAGAAAGGCTCAATAATGAATGTCTACCGTGATGGTGGAGCCCTAAAGTGTGGCTGCAATAGGGATCCATGGCTCAAACCATGATCCAGAAGTAAAATAATATATCAGCTACTATATGAGACAATGCTCTCACTTCCTCTCATATCCCTGCTTTTGTCCCATCAACTGGCCAGGATTTCCCCTAGAAAATTCATAAATAAATTCTGGGCGATTTGCTCTCTTGATTTCCCATGAAACCAGTACTGAACTCGCACATCAGAGGACTCACAGGAATGGGGACATCCGAGGGGGGTCTGCATGGAATCCATCTTCTGTGTCTCAGGTGAATCTGTGCCCTTGTAGCTGGAGCAAGGTCAGGCCC
Source organism: Lutra lutra (assembly GCF_902655055.1). Taxonomy (NCBI): domain Eukaryota; kingdom Metazoa; phylum Chordata; class Mammalia; order Carnivora; family Mustelidae; genus Lutra; species Lutra lutra. Next base: position 148,127,504 of record NC_062284.1, on the reverse strand, counting down.
AGTCCTCACCTCTGCATGAAGCTCCTTGAGATGGCTGGTCCCAAGAAGAGGGAAACACATTAGGGGGTCTTCTGTCTATTGAAAACTGTCCTGTGTGTATATCTCAGACATTTCAGGAATGTCTAAAAACAGTTACTACTCTAATGTACCTGCCCCCTGTGACTCTCCTTGTGTTGCATGCACTGGTCCAGATGAACCTGGACAAGGAGTCCCAGGTGTGCAGAACCTCACAAACTCTCTCACTTACCTGTGTTACCACAGAGTTCTCTTGAACATCCTGCTCAAGAATGTTTGGATCAACCGGGAGAGCAAAGAAGAACTTAAACAATTCGTGGAAAACAATGAAAATGAAGACACTTCGGTCCAAAACCTATGGGAATGCAAAGGCGGTCCTAAGGGGGAAATACATCCCATCCAAGATTCCCTCAAAAAAATTGAAAAATCCAGAACACACCAGCTGTCTCTACACCTTAAAGAACTGGAGAATAAACACACAAATTTAACCAACTCCACAAACAAGAAGGGAAATAATCAAGATTAGAGCTGAGATCCATGAGATAGAAACTAGAGATACAGTAGGATGTATCAATGAAACTAGAAGCTGGTTTTTTGAAAGAACCAATAAGATCGATAAACCATTTTCCACACTAATCCAAAAGAAAAGAGAGAAAGCTCAAATTAATAAAATTATGAATGAAAAGGGAGAGATCAAAATTAACACCAAGGAAATAGAAAAAATCATCAGAAGTTATTATCAACAGTTATATGCCAATAAGTTAAGCAACCTAGATGAAATGGATGCATTCCTGGAAAACTTTAAACTCCCAAAATTGAACCTGAAAGAAATGGACAAACTGAATAGACTGATATCTAGTAATGAGATTGAAGCAGTGATCAAAAACCTCCCAAAAAACAAGAGCCCAGGACATGAGGGATTCCGTGGGGAATTCTACCAAACTTTCAAAGAAGAAATAACACCTATTCTCCTGAAGATGTTTCAAAAATTGAAGCAGAAGGAAAACTTCCAGCTCTTTTTTTGAAGCCAGCATTACCCTGATCCCCAGACCAGGCAAACACCACACCAAAAATGAGAATTTCAGACCAATATCACTGATGAATATGGATGCTAAGATTCTCAGCAAGATCCTGGCAAATAGGATTCAACAGCACATTAAAAAGATTATCCACCATGACCAGGTGGGATTCATCCCTGGGTTACAAGGATGGTTCAACATTAACAAATCAATCAATCTGATAGAACAAATCAATAAGAGAAGAGAAAAGAAACACATAGCGCTCTCAATTGATGCAGAAAAAGCATTTGACAAAATCCAGCATCCATTCCTGATTAAAACGCTTCAAAATATAGGGATAGAGGGAACATTCCTGAACTTCATAAAATCTATCTGTGAAAATCCCACAACATATATCATCCTCAATGGGAAAAAGGTCACAGCCTTCCTGTTGAGATCAGGAACACGACAAGGATGCTCACTCTCACCACTCTTGTTCAACATAGTATTAGAAGTCCTAGCAACAGCAATCAGACAACAAAGAGAAATAAAAGGTATCCAAATTGGCAATGAGGAAGTCAAACTCTCTCTCTTCGCAGATGACATGATACTTTATATGGAGAACCCATAAACTCCACCCCCACATTACTTGAACTCCTACAGCAATTCAGCAACGTGACAGGATACAAAGTCAATGTACAGATATCAGTTGCTTTCATATACACTAACAATGAAAACACAGAGAGGGAAATTAGAGAATTGATTCCATTTACTATAGCCAAGAACCATAAGATACCTGGGAATAAACCTAACCAAAGAGGTAAAGGATCTGTACTCAAGGAACTACAGAACACTCATGAAAGAAATTGAAGAAGACACAAAAAGATAGCAGTTCATTCCATGCTCATGGATTGGAAGAATAAACATTGTGAAAATGTCTATACTGCCTAGAGCAACCTATACTTTTAATGCCATTCTGATCAAAATTCCACTGGTATTTTTCAAAGAGCTGGAGCAAATAATCCAAATATTTGTATGGAATCAGAAGAGACCCCGTATCACTAAGGAAATGTTGAAAAACAAAAATAAAACTGGGGGCATCACATTACCTGATTTCAACCTTTACTACAAAGCTGCGATAACCAAGACAGCAAGGTACTGGCATGAAAACAGACACATAGACCAGTGCAACAGAGTAGAGAGCCCAGATTTGGATCCTCAACTCTATGGTCAAATAATCTTCAACAAAACAGGAAAAAATATACCGTGGAAAAAAAAGTCTCTTCAATAAATAGTGCTGGGAAAATTAGACAGTTATATGTAGAAAAATGAAACTCGACCATTCTGTTATACCATACACAAAGATAAACTCGAGATTGAATAAAGCTCTCAACGTGAGACAGTAATCCATCAGAATCCTAGAGTAGAACATAGGCAGTAACCTCTTCGATATCAACCACAGCAACTTCTTTCAAGATATGTCTCCAAAAGCAAAGGAAACAAAAGCAAAAATGAACTTTTGGGACTTCATCAAGATAACAAGCTTCTGCACAGCAAAGGAAACAGTCAACAAAACAAAGATGCAACACACGGAATGGGAGAAAATATTCACAGATGACAGTACAGACAAAATGTTGATATCCAGGATCTATAAAGAACTTGTAAAACTCAACACACACAAAACAGAAAGTCATATAAATAAATGGGCAGAAGACATGAACAGACACTTTTCCAGTGAAGACATACAAATGGCTATCAGACACATGAAAAAATGATCATCATCACTAGCCATCAGGGAGATTCAAATTAAAACCACATTGAGATACCACCTTACACCACTTAGAATGGTGAAAATTAGAAAGACAGGAAACAACATGTGTTGGAGGGGATGTGGAGAAAGGGGAACCCTCTTACACTGTTGGTGGGAATGCAAGTTGGTGCAGCCACTTTGGAGAACAGTGTGGAGATTCCTCAAGAAATTAAAATAGAGCTTCCCTACGACCCTGCAATTGCACTACTGGGTATTTACCCCAAAGATACAGGTATAGTGAAAAGAAGGGCCATCTGTACACCAATGTTTACAGCAGCATTGGCCATGGTCACCAAACTGTGGAAAGAGCCAAGATGCCCTTCAACATGAATGGATAAGGAATATGTGGTCCATATACACTATGGAGTATTATGCCTCCATCAGAAAGGATGAAAACCCAACTTTTGTAGCAACATGGACGGGACTGGAAGAGATTATGCTGAGTGAAATAAGTCACGCAGAGAGAGTCAATTATCATATGGTTTCACTTATTGGTGGAGCATAACAAATAACATGGAGGACAAGGGGAGTTTAGAGGAGAAGGGGGTTGGGGGAAATTGTGGGGAGTGAACCATGAGGGACTAGGGACTCTGAAAAACAATCTGGGGGTTTTGAGGGGGCTGGGGGTGGGAGGTTGGGGGAACCAGGTAGTGGGTATTGGAGAGGGCACGGATTGCATGGAGCACTGGCTGTGGTGCAAAAACAATGAATACAGTTACGCTGAATAGAAATAAAAAACATTAAAAAATTTAGAAGTGCTTGGTGAAAAGAAATGATATGAAATGGAGGGATATCTATGGATGAATGTCTATGCCCCAACTCCATTTGAGCATCACACACAGTATGTTCTGGTAGGAGACTCATGAACTCATGGTCACAAGTCATGGTCTAAGAGATGTGCCAAGTTCAAGCTCATTCTACAGTAGCTCCTCATCCTTGTAGTCCCCCTTTCAGTGCTGAGTTTCTGCAGAGGCTCCTCCCCATGGACTGCTGCTGGAAAGGGTCACTGTCCCTGGGATAGTTCCACAGAGTAGGAGCAGCAGGGGGAGATGTTTGTAAGACTCGCTACCTGCCCTGCAGTATTTCTTGTGATCACTGGATCCTGGTACCACACACAGGGCTCAGGCCTACACATGTTTGATGTCCTACTGCTTGGAGGTCTACAAGAAATCAAATCCACTGGTCTACACTCAGTGCTGGGAGGGATACACCCCTGCAGGAACTCTGGGGTTGAGTCTATTCCTCTGGGTTTCCAGAGCTTCACCCCTTGCATTTTCAGACCCGTGACACCGTATTCCAACCTACCAGCAAGAAGTCCATTGATTATCTCTGCTCACATGACTGAACTCTTCTACTGGGGCCTAACCTTCCTCTGTTATCTCTCAAAAGAGCACTTGACATGACATTAGGAACCACCCAGATTCTCGTGAAAAGAAGTTCTGTTATTTTACTTAAGTATAGATGACAGACAGTGTTTCATGTTTCTGGAGGACGACACAGTGAATGGACAAGATTATATGGTGTGCTGTGCTCATCACAGGGGTATCCTTTATCAGTGAAATATTTGAATCCTAAGGTCTCTGTGTTAATGAAATAAGGGAAAGTCTGATTCATCCTATAAGAGAACCCTCACAATTTCTAGTCATTATCAGGCCACCATATTCGACCCTCAGGACTCCAAGCTCCACATGCATCCCGTATACCATACATTTATCACATCCCTACAGCCCCAAAGCCTCAGTCTAGAAATGCATAAACTCCAGTTCAACGTCTTCTAAGTATCGTCACCCCAAATCCCCACATCTCATCATCTAAAACACATACAGGCAGCACTCTGAGTGGAAATCCATCCTGGGAAATTCTCCTTTTTTTTTTTTTAAAGATTTTATTTATTTATTTGACAGAGAGAGATCACAAGTAGACAGAGAGGCAGGCAGAGAGAGAGAGAGAGAGAGAGAAGCAGGCTCCCTGCTGAGCAGAGAGCCCGATGCAGGACTCGATCCCAGGACCCTGAGATCATGACCTGAGCCGAAGGCAGTGGCTTAACCCACTGAGCCACCCAGGCGCCCAGAAATTCTCCTCTTAACCTGAGGACCCATGATACTCAAAAATACATTATATGTTTCCAAAATGTCTGGTTCAGCCTACAAGAAACATCAGTTGGATTCACTCCCATTGCACGGATCACACAGAGGGACTAAAGGAATTAACAGTTGTTTCTAAGAACAACTGGGAAACAGTTAGTTTCTGAGGCCTGAGATTCTCTGTAGTAGAGAACTCTACACTGGGTCTATGGATCTGCATCTCGGGTCAATTTTCCTTCTTCACGATCTGTGCCAGTGTGAGAATGTGCGTGCTTTCACTGGAATGCTCCCTGCTAAGAGAATCTGGGGAGCATTGGCCACCTTTCACCTTGTCCTCTCTTCCCGTTCAGCCCTAGGTGGGAATGACTGTACCTCTCCAACTTTGTCAAAACTGTGTGGGACTCTGTTGCATGAGGGATTCAGTGCAGTTGCATAAAATCATGCCACAGCAACACTGCAAAACTGGTAATAATCATGTTTATTGAAGATTCAGATTTCCTGATTTTCACAAATTTGTGGAGCTTAGATTGGCCAGCGTAGATGTTCATGTGTATCGCTGGTACTATTCCAGAAATGTCCAGTGTCTGCATGTCGTTTTACCTAGTGCTAATGACAATGTGGTTGGAGGAATTCTCCAGGACTTGACAAGAAAGGGGACCATCTCCCGTGTAGGTGTGGGGTGAGGTTGGGGGTGAACATGAAGCCAGCCAGCGACTACTCAGGGCACCCTCCACAACAGCTAAACAGCACCCCTATTCAGTCATGGGCTGATGAGGAGGTAGGGTTAGACTTGTGGTCTGCTGTGTCTCACAGGGCCAGCTGGGCATATCAAGGCCCCATATCCATGGACTATTGCTAAGGGAATGTAGACTCCTTGCACATAGCTCAAGAACATGTCTGTTTACACAGTCTATGAAAATGACTTGTGCATTGACCCTGTATTACTGAACATTGTCAACCCTCTCTGCCTGGGTGGATCGGTGGGTTGGGCCTCTGCCTGTGGCTCCGATCGTGGTCTTGGGGGTCCTGGAATCAGCCCCCACATTGGACTCTCTGCTCAGCGGGGGCCTGATTCCCGATCTCTCTCTGCCTGCCTCTCTGCCTACTTGTGCTCTCTCTCTCTCTCCCTCTCTCTCTCTCTCTGTATATATACATATATATATATGTAAAATATGTATAAATATATATATATGTTAATAAATAAATGAAATATTTATAAAAATTTTAAAAATCACACTTGATCAAGAACCTTGGAATAGCTTCCTGTTCTCTGCCGGCTCACACCTCTGCCTCTGTAGCTAAGATGATCACCTCCTTCTACTCCTCTACTCTCAATTCTGAAAGAGGGGGTGTCCCAACGAGAGCTGGACATGAGTAGCCACAGCAAAGGGCTCACTGCTACTCCATGAGAGATTCATTTCCATCCCATGCTGCAAGGACTTGTGTAACCCCACAGGTGTCAGGCCCTTGGTAAATACACAAGTCTTCCCAAATCCACCTCCTACAGTGGAAAAGGTAAGCACTGGGTTTAAGGTAGTAACTAAGGCAGTGACTCCTGGGTCCCAGCTTAGGAATCCTGTGCTCCACATTCATGCTTCTAGTCTCTACTTTCTCTGAGTGCTCAGGTCAAGGGCTCCAACAGGGAAAAGGATTTCTGCGCCATTTTAAATTGGCTTCACTGCTTTCTTGTTATTTATTCACAGGAGTTCCATCCCAGGTCTTCCTGCAGTATTCTGGTTCTAGGTAAGGGAATCCCAGAGAGACCCTTATTACTCACAGGCCTCTTCTCTGGGTTCTTACTGAGCACTTCTGATGTGGGTGTAGCCTAGGTCCATCAGCCCCCGGGAAGGCACTGGGGTGGATCCCAACATCTACTGGGACAATGTTAAGTAATACAACCTATCTCTGAGGAGCTAACTTATAATTTCCAAGGACCCCTCTGAACATCAGGGGATCCTGACAATGACCAGCATGGAAACTTCCCAACCAGCCATCTATTACCATGTATGGAGGTTACAGAGACAGAACTCAGTTGGTTCCTTGACAAGATCTACCACAGACTCTCCACTGAGCCCTACTTCTGCAGAACTGGAAATGGTGGAGAGATGGAATTTCCTGCCAGGCCTGAATTTCCTATCCTAACTTCACTGACTCAGATTCCTGACTTCTTTTTTCTTTTCTTTTGAGAAGACCCCAGTACCCTGACATTCATTATCAACAGGCCCTTTTTGCAAGCAGGCAAAAACCATCCATATAAATCAGCCCATTCAAAGATTCCTGAACGCAATGTGGCATAATAAAAATTAAATTAAAATATGCCTTTAGTAAAACACTGTGCCTGATGTTGGAATAGCGTCAGGGGATAAGAAATCCAGAAGATTCTAGAGATAGAGATATGAGCTAGTCTTGCACGGAAAAAGATAAATTATAGTGACACACACGTGAGAGTAAACTATTTTGTGAAACAGCAAAACAGCTAACTGTGTTCTCATCATGGAGTGTCAGACACTGAGACAAACAAAATGAGTTTTCAGTGTCTCACATGAGGGCTGTGTAGGAAACATCTAGCTTCAAGGTCTCAGCTGAGTGCAAGAGCTCCAGAGCAACAGGCTGTATAGAAATTCCAACTCCTGGAAAGGTAAATGTCTCTGATTGACACCAGAAGCACATCTCTTTAATCTGATGACCAAACTGGGGGAAAAGGCACAGCACAGCATCTGTCCTGAAACCTCAAGTTCAAGTCTGAGCATGAGAACAGAATTGTCTATGGTTTATAATATCTACACCATGAAAATGAATTTCCAGATTCTATATATTTGAAAGGAAACAACAAAAGACTGAGTTACAAATACCCATTACAGAACAAGACAAAACTGAGAGAGACCAGAAAGACACAAGACTTTTCTGTCAATTGTATATCAAGAAACTATTCACAGGCAATCAATATACAGAAAACAAAAAGTTATAGTTTAAAGACCAGGTCTATAAAAACATATATTATAAATAGACTTTGTAAAAATCAAATACTTTCTTCTGCCTCATGACAATCAAGATAAGGAAAGACAGTTATGGGCTAAGGGACAATATGCAAAATTTGGATAAGCAACAAAGGACTTGCCTCCAGAACATACTAAGAACTGTGGAAGTACAATGGAAAGATCGGCAACCACCATCTGTAAAACAGGAACAGCCTTGTGTAGACATTGCATCCAGGATGGTATAGAAATGTTAATTAAGTGCAAGAGAGGACACTTCTCACCATGGATTATCAGGGAAATCCAAGAGAAGGCCACAATGAGATCCACTCTGCCCTCATTACAGTGGCTCAGGTGTGAAGGAGGCACTGACCATACCATCTTGGTGAGCATGTATCACACTTGGGGCCTCAAATCTTGCAAGGTGGAATGAACAATGAAACAGCAGCTCTCGAAAAATATTTGGCTGTTTCCTATGAAGTTAAATGTGTATAGAGGAGAGTTTCTGTGTGGCTCAGTGGGTTTAGCCTGTGCCTTCGGCTCAGGTTATGATCTCAGGTTCCTGGGTTCGAGCTTCGCATTGGGATATTTTCTCAGAAGGGAGCCTGCTTTCTCCTCTCTCTCTGCCTGCCTCTCTGCTTACTTGTGGTCTCTATCTCTCTGTCAAATAAATAAATAAAATCTTCTTTAGAAAAAAGATGGATACAGGTCATGTGTGACTTGGAAATCCAACCCATGTGTGTTTGCTCCAGGAAAACGAAATCCCATGTTCACACAAAAATGACATGTGGATATTCATAGCATTTTTATTTGTGTTTGAGGCTAAGAACTCTACAAAAGTCTTTCTAAATTTAAAAGAATAACGCAAGTAGAAAACATCCTTCAATGGAACACTATTCTATGACTACAAGTCACACTAGTGATACATTCATCAACCGAGGGGAAACTCAAGGACATGACACTGAGTGAAGGTCGGCACTCTCAAAGAGAACATAGGCCATGTAGCTCACGGCATTCACAGAGGGCGTGCTGGCTGAGAGTGGTTTGGTTGGGCTTCTTTACATCTTGCTTCTGCATACCCATATAATGAGCTCTTCTGCATCAGGCTGCATGCTGTCCTACTGTCAACAATGTCCTGATGTACAGAGTCTGCACAAACTGAACCAACCCACGTTGGGCTCCTCGAAGTGAAGAGTTCCTGAGACCAGGGCCTAACATGTGCTCTCACAGTAGCTGTCCACTCCAGTATCTCCACCTCTGCCTCTCTCCTGCAGGACAGCAGGAATCGATTAGGTCACCTCCAATGAGTCCATCTGTCTCATGCTACCGCCTCTCCCCACAATTTGATGTCAAGATCTTCCTCACTCTCAGCTGGAAGTGAAATCAGTCATACAGGAAAAGACTTGGCACTCTGTTGAGTGGCTTGTGTTCATCACGCTGCTTTACATAGTAACTAAACTATGTGGTACTCTCATCAAGAGTATTCCACGTGACCACAGCTTTATAGTAAAGCTTGAAATCAGGCAACAAGATACCCACAGTCCTTTTTAAAATTTTTCAACATTTCCTTAGCAATTTGGGATCCCTTCTCGTTCCATACAAATTTTAGGATTGTTTGTTCCAGCTCGTTGAAAAATGCTGGTGGAATTTTCATTGGGATGGCAAGGAAAGTATAGATTGTTCAGGCAGTAAAGACATTTTAACAATGTTTATTCTTCTGATCTATGAACATGGAATGCTTTTCCATTTTTGTGTCTTCAATTTCTTTCATGAGTGTTCTGTAGTTTCTCAAGTACAGATCCTTTACCTCTTTGGTTAAGTTTATTCCCAGGCATCTTTATAGTTCTTGGTGCTATAGTAAATGGAATCTATTCTTTAATGTCCCTTTCTGTACTTTCATAGTTAGTGTATAAGAAAGCCACTGATTTCTGTACATTGACTTTGTATCCCCCCACGTTACTGAATTGCTGTATGAGTTCTAGTAGTTTGGGGATATTTATCCCAAAGATACAGTTGTAGTTAGTAAAAGGGCCGTCTGTACCCCAATGTTTATAGCAGCAATGTCCACAGTCACCAAGCTGAGGAAAGAGCCAAAATGCCCTTCAATGGACGAATGGATAAGGAAGATGTGGTCCATATACACTATGGAGTGTTTTGCCTCCATCAGAAAGGATGAATATCCAACTTTTGTAGCAACATGGACGGGACTGGAGGAGATTATGCTGAGGAAATAAGTCAAGCAGAGAGAGTCAATTATGCGGTTTCACTTACTTGTGGAGCATAAGGAATAACATGGAGGATATTTGAAAAAGGAAAGGATCCCTGAATTCTGGGATATCGGAGGGGGAGTTGAACCATGAGAGACTGTGGGCTCTGAGAAAGAAACTGAGGGTTTTGGAGGGAGGGGATTGTGGGTTAGGTGAGTCTGGTGGTGGGAATTAAGGAGGGCACGTATTACATGGAGCACTGTGTGTGGAGCATAAACAATGAATCTTGGAACACTGAAAAATTTTTTAAAAAGTGTATTCCAGGGTTTGCTTTTTCCACATCATCACCAACACTTGGTCCATTCTCATTTTCTTTTTTTTTTTTTTTTTTTCACAGACTTGTTAAGAGCTGTGGGGTGCTTTCTCACCGGTGTAGGGTTGGGTTTCGCTGATGATTAGTGATGTTGATCACTGATAGACATTTGCTTGTATTCTTTTCCTAAGATTTTTTATATGAGGGACAGACAGAATTCATCAAGTGCACAGAAGGGCAGATGAGAGGGAGAAACAGATTCCTAGGTGATGGCAAGCAAATGTGGGACTCAATTCCAGGTTGTAATTTGAGCTGAAGGCAGATAATTAATAAACTGAGTCACCCAGCAGCCACCATTTTTTTTATCTTCTATAGAGAAATGAATATGGAAGACCTTGGCCCAAATTTTTTGAAATATATATGAAAGAAAAAATGAGAAGAGGAGCAGATGGAGAGAAGAGAGAAAATGTCCAATAGATTCCCAATGAACACAGAGCCTGTGACAGGGCTCAATCCAGGACTTTTGTCATTACCTGATCAGAAATCAAAAGTTGGACTCATAATCTACTGAGTCATTCAGATGCCCCATCCTTGCCCGAACTTTTAATCTTGTGATTTGTTAATTTTTATTAATGTGTTTTTGATAGTTTCTGTTGAGGTTAAGGAGTCCCTTCTGTATTTGGAATGTTAACTCCTTCTCAATATTTGGTTGAGCATTGTCTCCCATTTCATAGTCTGCCTTCTTGCGCTGCCAAAATTTTTCTGCATACTTTGTAGTTTGATGTTGTCCCACCTGTCTGTCTTTGCTCTTGTTTCCTGTGATTTCACTTTTATAACAATTAAACCATAGCCGAGCAAATGTCATGATGTTTGTTCCCCTTTGTTTTCTTTTCTTTTTTTTTAAAATTATTTTATTTATTTAAATTCAAGCTAGTTAACATACAGTGAATTATTAATTTGAGGGGTGGTATTTACTGATTCATTAGTTGTGTATAACATCCAGTGCTCATTACATGATATGTCCTCCCTAATGCCCATCACCCTGTTACCCCATTTCCCTATCCACATCTCCTCTAGCAACCCTCAGTTCTCTATAGTTGAGACAAATCAAAAGCAAATGAACAGACAAAGAAACCAGTCCAGGATGAGATTGTTTTTCCTATGAATTACAATAAATATTTAAACAAGAATAAAGGCCAATATTTCTCAGTCTCTTCCCAAAAAAACTGAAGGAAAGTAATATGTCCAAATTCATTCTATCAAGCCAGCATGACACCGACAACAAAGCCAGGCAAGGACTCCTCAAGACCTGAAAACTCAGGCCAATATCTCACATGAACAGGCCTGTAAAAATCCAGGCATACTGAATGCAAAGTACATTGAAAGATCATACATGATGACCTAGTGTGAATCGTCCTTCAGAAACAAAGATCACTCAACATACACAGATCAATAAATGGGACACTCTGCATTAAGACAGGGAAGGATTGGATCTACATAATGCTCTCTGCTGATGCCTAAAACTATCTGAGAAATTTCAACACATGTTCATCATTAAAGTACCTCAACAATTGAGGAACAGATGGAAATTACCTCCACATGATCATGGCTATAGATGAAAAACCTACACTTTACATCATATTAAACAGTGAGAACCTGAAGCCTTTCCTGTCACGTCAGGAGACAGGCAAGGATGCTCACTCCTACCATGAGTATTCAACATGGTATCATGAAGGAGAATAAGATGCAATTCCAAATGTCATCTGGTCCCTGAGTTACTGTGAACTAAAGTCACTTGAGAACCTGTCAGTGGAAGAACATTCTGAGCCTCCTTTGTCCTCCTGACAGCAGGAAATCAATCTCCTGTGGGAAAGTTCCCTTCCCTGTACCAGGAGGGGAGAACCATCTTCAGCACCAGCATATGGAACTTAGGGCCCAGAAGACTATGCAAACAAACCTTGTTGGTTCTTCACTAATTTACTAACCCAAATCTTTGCTTTAAATCTTTGCAAATCCAATCTTTTGTTATCTAAGTGGCACAAGTGCTGTCTACTTCGGTCGTTTTCTGAGTTCATATTTTAGGGATCTGATGCATGTGCAAAATGAAATTCATTTTCCCCTTACATCTGTCCTGCAGCTACTGAATATTTCGACCCAACAAAGAACCCAGAAGATAAGAAGGGAATGTTTTCTACATTGACAACGGGAAGACCTACCCAGAGAAATTAGCCAATAAAAAAATAAATATATTTAAATCAGTAACAGGAAGAAAAATTCTTTGTTTGCATATGATATGTGTATTTTTTAAAGATTTAATTTATTTATTTGTCAGAGATAGAGAGAAAGAGAGAACAAGAGAGCTAGTACAAGCAGGGAAAAAAATGGGCAGAGGAAGAAGAAGGGTCCCTGCTGAGCAAGGAACCTGATGTGGGTCTCGATCCTAGCACACTGGGATCATGAGCTGAGCTGGAGGCAGAGGCTTAATGATGGAGCCACCCAGGAGTCCCCGCATATGACATGTTCTTATACACATTCAAACACTACAAATGCCACACAGAGAGAGACAAAAATCTTTGAACTAAACAATGATATCTGGGAAACTCCAGAATACAAAATCAACATACAAAATAAAGCTATGTCTCCACACAATGACAACAAATATCTTAAAAAAAAAAAGAAATTAATAAATCATTCTATTTACACTGACACAAGAAATAAAATATTTTGGGTTAACATTGAATAAGGAGTTCAGATACTGTACACTAAAATGCCATACATTGATGAAAGACTTTTAAAAGTGCATACGAAAATGGAAAGATACTGTGTTCACAGATTAGAAAACTTCCTCTAGTCACAGTGCCATCTAAACAAAGTGATCTTCAAACGTAATGCAATCTTTGCTTTCTTTAACTAGTAAAGGATGGAATCTTAACCTGGAGCTGGCTATATAGTCAGAAGACATGCATATAGGGCCCTCCCTTTGCTGATTAAAACATCACAGCCAGAAACCTGCAGCTGGGAGAGGAGCCCCCACCCCGGGATTCCCAAGTGTTCAGATTCAGTGATTAGGACAGACACAGACAACTCATCATGGAGTTTGTGCTTGGCTGGGTTTACCTTTTTGTTCTTTTATTTTTAAAAAAATTATTTTTTTTAATTTTTTATAAACATATAATGTATTTTTATCTCCAGGATATACTCCAGGGGTACAGGTCTGTGATTCACCAGGTTTACACTTTTCACAGCCACACCATAGCACATACCCTCCCCAATGTCCATAACCCCACCACCTTCTCCCGACTGTCCTCCCCCCAGCAACCCTCAGTTTCTTTGTGTGAGGTTAAGAGGTCTCTTATGGTTTGTCTCCCTCCCAATCCCATCTTGTTTCATTTATTCTTTTCCTACTCCCCAAGCCCCCCACATTGCCTCTCAACTTCCTCACATCAGGGAGATCATATATGATCATTGTCTTTCTCTGATTGGCTTATTTCATTAAGCATGATATTATATGGAATATAATGGAATATTATTCCATTTCTTGATTGGATTATTTTTTCTTTGGGTGTTGAGTTTGTTGAGCCCTTTATAGATTTTGGATACTAGTCCTTTATCTGATATGTTGTTTGCAAATATCTTCTCCCATTCTGTCAGTTGTCTTTGAGGAAGAAACAAAGAAATGGAAAAATGTTCCATGCTTATGGGTTGGAAGAACAAATATTGTGAAAATGTCTATACTACCTAAAGCAATCTACACATTTAATGCAATCCCTATCAAAATCCAATCCATTTTTTTTTTCAAAGAAATGGAACAAATAATCCTTAAATTTATATGGAACCAGAAAAGACCTCGAATAGCCAAAGCAATATTGAAAAAGAAAGCCAAAGTTGGTGGCATCACAATTCCGGACTTCAAGCTCTATTACAAAGCTGTCATCATCAAGACAGCATGGTACTGGCACAAAAACAGACACATAGATCAATGGAACAGAATAGAGAGCCCAGAAATAGACCCTCAACTCTATGGTCAACTCATCTTGGACAAAGCAGGAAGGAATGTCCAATGGAAAAAAGACAGCCTCTTCAATAAATGGTGTTGGGAAAATTGGACAGCCACATGTAGAAAAATGAAATTAGACCATTTCCTTACACCACACAAGAAAATAGACTCAAAATGGATGAAGGACCTCAATGTGAGAAAGGAATCCATCAATATCCTTAAGGAGAACACAGGCAGCAACCTCTTCGTCCTCAGCCATACCAACTTCTTCCTAGGGACATCGCCAAAGGCATGGAAGCAAGGGCAAAAATGAACTATTGGGATTTCATCAAGAGCAAAAGCTTTTCCACAACAAAGGAAACTGTTAACAAATCCTTTGTGTTCTTTTAAAAGGTAATTTATGGAGAATAATAGTATTAAGTATGAATTAAGTAGTAATAGTAATAAGTAATAGTAATAAGTAAGAATTAAGTATGCAAGTGTATGTGTGTGAGAGAAACAGTGGGTATGTGACAGTTTTCTGACTAGGATGTCTTCTGTCTGCAGGTGTCCAGTGCAAGGTTCGGCTGGTGGAGTCTGGGGGAGACCTGGTGAAGACCGGGGGGCTGGTCCCTGAGACTTTCCTGTGCAGCCTCTGGATTCACCTTCAGTAGCTACTTCATGAACTGGGTCCACCAAAACTCCAGGGAAAGGGCTATAGTGGGTCATAGATATTAGCAATGATGGAAGTAGCACAAGCTACGCAGACTTTATGAAGGGCCAATTCACCATCCCCAGAGAAAACAGCAAGAACACGCTGTATCTGCAGATGAACAGCCTGAGAGCTGAGGACACAGCCGTGTATAACTGCAAGAGACACAGTGAGGGGACCTCAGTGTGAGCCCAGACAAACCTCACTGTAGGATGGGATTTGTACCACCAGAGGGTGCACACCACTCACCAATTCTGTCTTTAAGCACCAGGAGCAGCTGCAGATGGTGGTTATGAGCAGGCTTCCTGTCAGGGTCTGGGGCTTCCTCTCCATAGAGCAGTTCCCCACAGGAAGACTCTTTGAACACATGATTCTGTGCTTACTTCTTAATTCTCTGACTTAGAAAATTTGTTCTAATGGGAAAACAACTACACAAAATTTTTAAAAAAAGATATAAATACACAAAATACAGAGTCAGTTACATTGTTTATTTCCATTACTAAGTACCAATGGATTACAAATATTCTGGTGCTCATGAACTGATCCTTTACAGGAATCCTAGCAGCACTCAGTATGCATCTCAGCTCCACACAGCTCACAGTGCAAACTTGCTAGAAGGAACGTCCATGCTGGACATAAGGCTACAGAGGCATTGACAATGAAAAGCGATGGAAGAGGACCCATATTAGGGTCACTGTCTTGAACCATGCTCACAGCATCAATATAGTGATGGTCTGGGAAAGCAGAGGGACACTCAGCCATACATGGTGTGAAAGTGGAGTCTGAAGCACACACACACACACACACACACACACACACACACGTATATAAAACCATCACCACCTTCACCATCATGCGTGCTAAGAGTGGGGCAGGCCTCTCAGCAAGGCATAAATGCTTGGATAGAATCAGAGAAGGACACTGGTTCAGGATGTGTGTTGCATGTCAGTGGTGGGGACAGGGTCCTGCTATGGGAGGGACTTGTGTGGAGTCAACCTTCCACCTGCACTGAAGTAAGGAGATCCCCTGGGTCCTTGCTGGATTTCCCATGTGTGGGGTATGAGGAGAAGTGGGAGGAATGAAGATCAAGGAGCTAGCAAGCAATGGTCAAGGGATACAGTGTGATGACAAATTCCACTAAGCAAGTACAAAACCAGTGAGAACAAAAAGAGAGAAAAGGCCATCTTAAGTAGAAAAAGGTCTGAGTTTCTGGAAAATGAGGAATGATCTATGGAAGCAACACCACAGAATTGCACTATGTTGCTATAGAGTATTTTCATTCTAGTCAGAGTTGAAAAGCACAGTCTAGGTCCATGATGACTGAAAGGAAATAAGTCCATGAAGTCATTAGGAAGCATACATGTTTCCATCCTCCTTATAAGCCTCAGAAAAGTTGGCAAATTCAACAAAAGGAGAGTCCACAGGGGTTAGGTATGCTCTGTGGGGTGTCGGCAGATGTTGCTGCAGAAATGGGTCCTCTCCATGCACTGGTGACCAGGAAAGAAGGCTCCTGGTTTGAGGCAAACAGTGGCTGCCATTCCCAGGTGGGGCCTGTAGCTCACAGCTGAGGTTAGCAGTGGAATCCAGTGGAGAACATGGATATATGGGCAACAGTCATAGCCTGGCCACTTGACATAACTCCATAGCCTGGTGCCTGAGTTTTGGATTTGCATGTGCACAGGTTCCTTCTGCAGCCTGGCAAGATCCTTCCATACTGCTCTTCCTTCCAGTCTCTGGCCTCTGCCAGTGAATGGAATTTCTGAGCTTCTACCTCAACATTCTCCTGGCCTGCTGTCTCTTGGCGCTCTTATCCACAGCCAGTGGGAAAGGTTCATGAACAACAAGGGGTTGTTTCTCTTTCTGGGATCGAAGAGCTCCTGGGAAAAGAAGGTGCATGGATGAGCCTCAAAGCAACCTGCTGCTTTCTGCCGCTTCAGATCTTCCTCCAGCTTGTGCTTCCAAACCTGTGCCTTTGGAGACACCAGTCTCGAAACCAGCAATTCCTGATACACACAGCAACATGGCTGTGTGTACAAGGATTGATGCTGAGCCAAAGAAGCCATGCAAAGACAGTACATGTAGTACAATGACCCATTCATGAATCCTACAAAATTAAAGTCTAAGGTGACAAGAGAAAGAACAACTATATGGGGAAAGGGTGAAGCAGTGAAGAAGAAGGAGGAATTCCAGGGAAAGTGGAAGAAATTTTCAGGAGAACTGATTTCCTCACTCTTGATACTGTTGATTTTGACACCTGTGTTTATCATGTCACACACTCCGCCTGTGCGCAGTTCATCTGGTGTCAAGTACATGCACCAAATCTATAAGAGATAATCACAGAGATGACTCAGGAGGAATGCAGAGATAGTGGACGGTTAAAGACTTGGAAACACACCTGCACGATCTGATTCTGTCTGTAATTCAGGTAAACACTACAACAAGCAAAATCATCCCATCTCCATCACAGGAGGTGTTCCACATTTTTCATGAGCCTGCCCAATCTGTCCTTCAGCTGATTCAGGGATGCAGCAGGTCCTGAGGGGAGGAACACTGTCCCATATCCTGGGATCACTCTCACCCTACAAATGATCATGGACACCTCACAAAACCTCTCCAATTCTGAGTGTAGGCTAACAACTTTCATGGAGTACATGACACCTACATTCTGAGATTTTTGCAAATATGGAAGAAAAGAAGTAGAAGATATAGCCAAGGTATATACTCTGGAAATATATATAATAAAAAAATTATATTTTTTTCAGAAGTGGTCAATACCACCAAATCAAAGACAGTCACACCTGCTACAGTCACTGCCCTCTCTCTGAGCTAAGATCCCAATCTGGCTATACACAGAGAACATGCAAATAGGGCCCTCCCCATGCATATTAAGCCAAGCCAGCCCTGACCCTGCAGTTGGGAGAGTAGCATCAGCTCCAGGATTCCCAGGTGTTCCCCTCAGCAATCAGGAAAGAACACAGACAACTCAGCATGGACTTAGTGCTTTCGTGTTTTCCTTCTTCCAGTTTTAAAAGATAATTTATGGAGGACATGGGGAGATGGAAAGGAGAAGTGAGTTGTGAGGAAATCAGAGGGGGGAGATGAACCATGAGGGACTGTGGACTCTGAGAAACAAACTGAGGGTTTTGGAGGGGAGGGGCTTAAGAGGGTGGGTGAGACTGGTGATTGGTATTAAGAAGGAGACATACTACATGGAGCACTGGGTGTGGTGCATAAACAATGAATCTTGGAACACTTAAAAAAATAAATAATTTTTTTTTAAAAAGGTAATTTATGGAGAACAGAAGATATTGAGTATGTGACTGAATATGACTGATAGAAACAGTGGATGTGTGACAAATTCCTGACCAGAATGTCATGTGTCTGCAGGTATCCAGTGTGAGGTGAAGCTGGTGGAGTCTGAGTGAGACCTGGTGAAGCCTGGGGGTCCCTGAGACTCCTGTGCAGCACTTGGATTCACCTTCAGTCGCCGTGCCATGAGCTGGTCCACCAGGATCCAGGGAAGGGGCTACAGTGTGTCTCAGGTGTTAGCTATGATGGAAGTAGTAAAAGCCAGGCAGATTCTGTGAAGGGTCGCTCACTATTTCCAGAGACAAAACCAAGAACATGTTCTATCTGCAGAAAAGCAGCTTGAGAGCCAAGGACATGGCTGTATTTTACTGTGGGGGAAAGACAGCGAAGGGACATCAGTGTGAACTCAGACAAACCTCCCTGCAGGGACACACCAGGGCATTGGCTAAAGAGGCGCACAGATCACCAGGGGATACTTAGGTCACCAGGGGAGACTTAGGTGATCAGCAGCATTCAAGACCAAACAATACCCTTTCCACACCAGAAGCAGGTGCAGGTGGAGATTAAACGCATGTTTCCTGGCACAGTTTGGGGCTTCCTTTCCATAAACCAGTTTCCCCAACGAGACTTTCTAGAATTATTTGATCTTACTTCTTTCATCTGTGAATAGAAATGTTGGCTATCATAGAAGAAAACTATATGTACATTCACAAAATGCAGGAAGTCACTTACACTTGATGAATCTTTTCCCTCAATGACAATTACGGACATTCTGATGTAAGCCTGCTAAGTCTGTAAAAGTTTCAGCTGGACTCAACAACACAGCACCACACAGCCCAGTGTAGAAGCTGTGAGCCAGCATCATCATGTTCATGCTGGACATCAGGTACAGGGCCATCATGAAGCCAAAGCCAGAGAAGAATGGCCCCAATATGGGGGGGTCATTGTGTGGAACACATGCTCACAGAATCTATTTAGCTGACACCATCCAGAGGCAGAGGACCTGAAACACTCTTGGTACAGTTGGTGAATCAGATGATACGATACACACTTACAAGAGATTATGAAATGTTAATCACCTCCATCATCAAAATGTCTGTTGATTTCAGGGAATGCCTCCCTGCATGTCAGAAATGCTTCACTAAACCTTAGAAAGGACACAAAATCAGGGATTTTTTGTTGTTGTTGTGAGTTAGTGCTGGAAAATTCCATAGGGATCTGCAACATCAAGGGCACAGAACCTAGGCTTTCATACGAGATTCCCCATGTATGGAGCATGAGAAGACAGAGGAATGAGGCTTCTGGTGCCAGTAAAAAATCATCAGAAGATAAAGTGTCATGACTAATTCCATGCAACAATTACAAAAAGGAGTGAAAAGGAATATAAGTGATCAATAGGTGTAGAAGACCATCTGAGGGGCCCCTGGGTGGCTCAGTGGGTTAAAGCCTCTGCCTTCACCTCAGGTCATGGTCTCAGGGTCCTGGGATCAAGCCCCACATTGGGCGCTGCTCAGCATGGAGCCTGCTTCCTCCTCTCTCTGCCTGCCTCTCTGCCTGCTTGTGGTCTCTGTCTGTCAAATAAAATAAATAAAATCTTAAAAAAAAGAAGACCATCTGAGTCCCTTGAAAATAGGAATGATAATATATAAGCAGACAATAATAATATTAAATCTATGAGAAGAGGGGAAGGGTAGTACCCAGTGTCTCAGGTGAAAGCTGTCCACTTCCCAAGATCACCAGCAGGTTCTGATGGTCTTGTGTCCCCTGTAAGCACACAAAGACTAGAAGCTTCAGCAGGATCCATGAGAAAGCTCAGGTGGAGGTGCTGGTTGGGAGGAGCCTTCCACTTACAGAGATAAATTAATCCTTCAGTTACTGATATCAGCCCAATGTGTTTAAATTCTACCATCACTACGTTGAAACCTAACACCAATTTAATTGAATGAGTGGGTGGGGACTTAGGGAGGCACTTAGGTCAGAGTGTGCAGTCTCATAATAGGATTAGGGCTCTTATACACCAGGAATGGGAAAGCTTTCTGCCCCTTGGGCCCATGTGAGTTAACAGGGAAAGGACCGCCTAGGACGTTAGTTCTCTCCAGACACCAAATCTACCTGCAGCTTTGGAATGGCACTTTCCAGACTCCAGAACTGTGAGAAATGTGTGTCTAATGTTTGAAACCACCCAGTTCGTGTACATTGTTACACCAGCTGGAACACACGGAGACATTAGTGACACTATGAACCTAAGCATTTTTTCTGGCATTTTCAGAGTTTGTGGCAGAGATAACTGATGGGATTTGAGTCTTACCATCATTTTACAGAGTTGTGTTATGCTGATTGCCATGAGCTGTGCAGCTCAGTCACTGGACATAATGTTGTTACCCCATGTCCCCAACATGAAACCTAGGTTGTGGGTTTCTGTGACTCTCCATCTGATCGTGAGGGTATGTTCCCCTTGACATGCTCGTTACTGGAAACCCTCAAGGCACCTACATTACTTGTTTATCCTTTATTGTGTTATTTATATGCAATCCTTTTTCTAATGCATTTTGCACCAACTAAGTAACAACAAATAATGGCAATACCTAAGAGCTCTGCCATCCTATTACAAAGGTAACACATGAACACACCTGGTAGTGAACCTGTTTCAATAAAGTGCACTGATGATGAGTGGAGCAGTTCTGAATTACCAGAAGCAGTGGAGAGGTCCAGCTTTGTCCAAGTTCAACAAGATTTGTACTTAGCTGCTGTCCCCCAAACTTGCACATCCATGACTTTAAGCATGAGAGGATCAAGGAGGCAGTGGATAAAAGAGGTTCTCTAACAGAAGGGAGCCCCTTGACTAGTGGTGGAGGTTGATGAATGTGTGAGCAGCCCCTGGGGCAGAGGAATTTAGTCTCTCCCTGCAGGAGGATCATCTCCTCTGTCTGTAACCAGGTCTCTGGGAAGCTCCATGTGGACATTCCCCACATGGGAGAAAGAGGGTCCTGGGCATGGTGAAGGGGGACCCCAGAGAGCACACTGAGGTCCCTAAGGGTACAGGGAGACCCTCCTCCCAGGGCACCCCCAGGAACTAGTATGCTCTCTCCCCTATTCCCAATTCCATATAAAGTCACCTCCCACATGCCAGTCTCTACCTGGACAATAGATGGCACCCCAGCCCTCATTTACTTACATTTTGGTCCTCCTTACCCAGGACTTACCTATTTTCACCACCTCTTACATTTTCCTACATCTTTTCCATGGATTCATGATGTCACAGAGTCAAATTTCTGCACTGAGGTCCCTGCAGCCCTGATAGCCAGGCACCATAGAAACAAAGACAACATTAGCAATCATTATAACTCCTAAAGACCAACCACAGGGTCTTTTACTCACCCTGAGCACAGAAGGTTCTAGGGAGGAAGACATTAATCTGAGTTTGAAAGAGAAGCTTGGTGTTCCCTTCCCAGGTAACCTGAGACATAGAGACCCTACTAAACAGGCACCTTCAGGGGCTCTAGCCCCAGGATGAACCACCCACCACCATCCAGACCCCAAATTCTCATGGGAAAGAGGAGGATGAGGGGGAGGCTGGAAGTGAGCTTTCACACAGGATCTAGAGTATGGAGATTCTTTAACTTGATTTCTCTGTCCTCTGTGGTCCTCATGGAAAGGTTCAGCATGTATGTTATGTTTTGGGGGTGTTGAGTATGAGAAGTTATTTCTAGATCATGGACATCAGCCCTTTGACTGTAGTGCCATTTAAGAATATCTTCTTCCATTTCATGAGTTACTCTTTATTTAGTTGACTACTTACTCTGTTGTGCAGAAGATTTTTATCTTGATGAAGTCCAAAAGTTCATTTTTTCTTTTGTTTCCTTTGCCTTTGGAGATATGTCTTGAAAGAATTTGTAGTGGCCAGTGTTGAAGAGGTTACTGCCCAAGTCCTCTTCCAAGATTTTAATGTACTCCTGCCACACATTGAGGTCTTAAATCAATTTTCAGTTTATCTGTGTATGGTGTAAGAGAATGCTCGAGTTTCAGTCATCGACACACAGCTGTCCAATTTTCCTAGCACCATTGAAGAGACTGTCTTTTTTCCACTGGAATTTTTTTCCTGCTTTGTTGAAGATTAGTTGACCATAAAGATGACAGTCCATATCTGGGCTCTCTACTCTGTTCCACTGGTCTGTGTTTCTGTTTCTGTGTCAGTACCAGGCTTTCTTGGTGATCACAGCTTTCTAGTAAAGCTTGAAATCAGCAACATGATGTTCCCAGCTCTGTTTGTCTTCTTCCAAATTTACATAGCTAATTGGGATCTTTTCTGGTTCCATACAAATTTTAGGATTGTCTGTTCCAGCACATTAAAAAATGTTGCTGGTGTTTTGACTGGGTTGAAGTTGAAAGTATAGATTGCTCTGGGAAGAATAAACATTTTAAAAACGCTTATTCTTCTGATCCATTTGTATGGAATCATCTTCCATCTTTTTGTGTCTTCTTCAATTTCTCTCATGATTGTTCTGTAGTTCCTCGAGTACAGATCCTTTACCTCTTTGGTTAGGTTTATTCCCAGGTAGCTTATGGTTCTTGGTGCTATACTAAGTGGAATCAATTCTATAATTTCCCTTTCTGTATTTTCATTTTTAGTGTATAAGAAGGCAACTGATTTCTGTACATTGATTTTTTTATCCTGCCACATTACTGAATTGCTGTAGTAGTTCTAGTAGCTTGGGAGTGGAGTCTGTAGGGTTTTCCATTAAAGTGTCATGTCATCTGTGAAGAGAGAGATTTTGACTTCTTCATTCCCAATTTGAATACCTTTTATTTCTCTTTGTTGTTTGAATGTTGTTGCTAGGACGTCTAACACTATCTTGAACAAGAGTGGTGAGAGAGGGCAACCTTGTCATTTTCCTGATGTCAACAGGAAGGCTGTCAGCCTTTTCTCATTGAGGATGATATTTGCTTGTGTTTTTCATAGATATATTTGATGAAGTTCATGAATGTTCCCTCTATCCCTACACTTTGAAGCGTTTTAATCAGGAACAGATGCTGGATTTTGTTAAATGCTTTTTCTGCATCGATTGAGAGGACAATGTGGTTATTCCCTCTTCTGTTATTGATTTTTTCTATTACACTGATTGATTTGCAAATCTTGAACCATCCTTGCAACCCAAGGATGAATCCCACCTGGTCATGGTCGATATTGTTTTTTAAAGATTTTATATATTTATTTGACAGATATCACAGGTAGGCAGAGAGGCAGACAGAAGGAGAGGGCCAGGCATGCTCCCTGCTGAGCAGAGAGCTCGATGTGGGGCAAAAATTTCTCAATTTCCAATAATCACACCTCAGATAAACCTCATTAGCTACAATACTATGGTGGATAATCTTTTTAATGTGCTGTTGGATCCTATTAGCTAGGATATTATTGAGAATCTTAGCAACCATATACATTAGGGATAATGGTCTGAAATTCTCCGTTTTGGTGGGGTTTTTGCCTGGTTTGGGGACGAGGGTAATGCTAGGTTCATAAAAAGAGTCTCGAAGTTTTCCTTCTGCTTCAATTTTTGCATTATCTTCAGGAAAATAGGTATTATTTCTTCTTGGAAAGTCCGGTAGAATTCCCCAGGGAATCTGACAGGTCCTGGGCTGTTACTCTTTGGGAGGTTCCTAATCACTGCTTCAATCTCATTACACGTATTGGTCTATTCGGGTTGTTAATTTCTTTCTTATTCAGTTTTAGAAGGTTATGGGTTTCCAGAAATTCATCCATGTCATCTAGGTTGCTTAACTAACTGGCATATAACTGTTGAAAATAATTTTTTATTTCTTTTCAGTGTAACAGTATTCATTGTTTTTGCAGCACACCCAGTGCTCCATGCAATCCGTGCCCTCTTTAATACCCACCACCTGGTTCCCCCAACATCCCACCCCCCATGCCTTCAAAACCCTCAGATTGTTTTTCAGTCCATAGTCTCTCATGGTTCACCTCCCCTTCCAATTTCTCCCAACTCCCTTCTCCTCTCCATCTCCCCTTGTCCTCCATGCTATTTGTTATGCTCCACAAATAAGTGAAACCAAATGATAATTGACTTTCTCTGCTTGACTTATTTCACTCAGCATAATCTCTTCCAGTCCTGTCCATGTTGCTACAAAAGTTGGGTTTTCATCCTTTCTGATGGAAGCATAATACTCCATAGTGTAAATGGACCACATCTTCCCTATCCATTCATCCGTTGAAGGGCTTCTTGGTTCTTTCCACAGTTTGGTGACTGTGGCCATAGCTGCTATAAACATTGGTGTACAGATGGCCCTTCTTTTCACTCTATCTGTATCTTTGGGGTAAATACCCAGTAGTGCAATTGCAGGGTCATAGGGAAGTTCTATTTTTAATTTCTTGAGGAATCTCCACACTGTTCTCCAAAGTGGCTGCACCAACTTGCATTCCCACCAACAGTGGAAGAGGGTTCCCCTTTCTCCACATCCTCTCCAACACACGTTGTTTCCTGTCTTGCTAATTTTGGCCATTCTAACTGGTGTAAGGTGGTATCTCAATGTGGTTTTAATTTGAATCTCCCTGATGGCTAGTGATGATGAACATTTTTTTCATGTGTCTGTTGGCCATTTGTATGTCTTCATTGGAGAAGTGTCTGTTCATGTCCTCTACCCATTTTTTGACATGATTATCTGCGCTGTGTGTATTGGGGTTGAGGAGTTGTCTATAGTTCTTGGATATCAGCCCTTTGTCTGTACTATCAATTGTGAATATCTTCTTCCATTCCATGGGTTGCCTCTTTGTCCTGTTGACTGTTTCCTTTCCTGGGCAGAAGCTTTTGATCCTGATGAAGTCCCAAAAGTTCATTTTTTCTTTTGTTTCCTTTGCATGTCATGCAGTAATTTTTGGTGGAACTGAATCCACCAACCCCAAGTGACTGGGTGCAGTGAATTGGCTTATAAATCATAGATAAAACACACACGACAGCCCATCCAGTAAGAGCCACATGTCCTTCTCCAGAGTCACATCCAAGAACGAGTTCTTGCAGCTGAGAGATCTCAGTGCCACCAAAGTCCTGGCCATGTATTACTGTGAAGAGACTTAATGAGGGCATGTCGGTGTGAGCCCAGACCCAAACCTCCCTGAAGGGACACAGGAGAGGCTGGGCTGCAGAACAGTCAGGACACCAGGGAGCGCGCGTGTCACCAGGGGGCGCTTGGGTCACTAGGGGGAACTCAGGACACCAAGGGGCCCTCAGGACACCAAGGGGCCCTCAGGACACCAGGGAGTGCTCAGGCCCACCAAATACAAGGCAGGTCTAGCTACAGGTGAAGAAAGTGAATTGTTTTCCTTCTCAGCTAGAAAAATACCTACTGGGCTTGGGAGTCTGGATTTTTACAGGTTCTTATATTGTTAGTATTGTATGCTATAATCATTGAATTTCAAGGTGAAATAATTTTTACACTAAAATATATATCTTCTTTGGAAATAAAAGATGAAAAATATATATTCCAAAGAAATAATAATGTGCAACTATTTCCTCTTATCCTTCCAGATTTTACAATTATTTATTGATATTTCTAACTACAAAGCAATTGGATTTTATTGTATAATTGTAAATAAATGCATAGTTTAAAAATCTCTAAGTTAATCTATTTGTTAAATATTTTAATTAGATATTATTATTAAGTATTTTAAAACTATTTAATACTATTAAACACTCATTAAATATTTCAATAAGATAATTCTATATATAGTTCCTAAATAATAAGATTGAATGATGGACAAAGTATCAGTATTTGGGATTATCCATAACTGAATTCAGTATTTCCATATACTATATACAAATTAATTTTTAATTTTTCACTTCAAATGTACTCATTCATTAGACTGTTCCTATGACAACACCATTATTCTGTGTTTTGAAAAGATGACATCGTCCTGAGATGCTCATCTGCACTCTTGCTTCTGTAAGGCTCTAAGAATTGCCCCCAGGATGAACGGAAGCAGGTTTCCCCCATTGGTGTCCAAGGACCAGGGGTCTCTCCCTTCTTAGATCTGGTGATTTCTTCATCATCTCTTCACTCCTCATTATCCTCACCCAGCTCTTGTCCCAAACACACAGCATGACACTTCATTCATAGAACTTTGATTGTTAGGCCTTCATATGTCTGACATAGTTTGGTAGTTACAGTTAACCACAAGACATACTAGAATCTCCATGTATTAGTCATAGTTCTCCTGAGGAACAGAAACCATAGCTCATTGGCATAGATCACTGGAGAGGCTGAGAAGTCCTATGATCTACTACCACAAGGTGGAGACCCAGGATGGCCAGGGATGAAAGTCTCATCATATTCTCAATGGGGTCTAGCAGAGAACCTGGGGACCTGAAGGTGTAACTGCATCCAAGGACAGGATGTGATCAGTGTCACTGCTTAAGCATGCACACAGGAAGTAAACATGGAATTCCTCCCCCCACAGCCTTTTATTCTACTTAGAACTGTAATGGATTGGATGATGCCCATGTACATAGAGACCATGGATCCAAATGCCAATCTCTCTAGAAACAACATCACAGACCCCAAGAGAAACAATGTTCGGTCCTCTCACCCATGTCCTAGTCATGTTCATACATTAGATTAACCATCAACAATCAAGGTCCCATAATCTGGGCATCCATATTTGTTGCCTAATCACACTCATTCTGAAAAAAAAAAAAAAAAAAAAAACAGAAAATTATGGGGGGGGGACAAGATGGCAGGGAAGTGGGAGGAGGCGCCCTTTCAACCTGTACCCTAAAGTGAGCTGATTACCTACCAAAGAACTCCGATCACCCACAAAATCAGCCTGATATCAGAATTATACACGTCTGGATCTCTACAGGGACAGAAGACACCAGTGGGCATCTATCTATGAAAGACCCACAGCAAATACCATCATCAATGGGAAAAAGCTTGAGAGAGTCAATTATCATATGGTTTCACTTATTTGTGGAGCATAACAAATAGCATGGGGGATAAGGAGAGATGGAAAGGAGAAGGGAGTTGAGGGAAATTGGAAGGGGAGGTGAACCATGAGAGACTATGGACTCTGAAAAACAATCTGAGGGGTTTGAAGGGGCGGGGATTGGGAGGTTGGGGGATCCAGGTGGTGGGTATTGGAGAGGGCACGCATTGCATGGAGCACTGGGTGTGGTGCAAAAACAATGAATACTGTTATGCTGAAAATAAATTTAAAAAATTTTTTAAAAGAAAGAAAATAACACAGTCACAATTTCACCATATATTATACAAATATCCTGCATACAAAAATTTAAAAAAAGAAAGAAAGAAAAAAGAAAAAGAAAAAACCACCCCAAACCCTTGCCCAGAAGAGGAGGTGAAGAACTTCAGTGGTGTTTTCTCTTCTCATTTATATCCTTCAGTTGAAATAATATGATGGAAAGTTAAGAATTCTTAAATACAATGATATAAAGACAATGCATCTTATGTTACATGGCAAATAAAAAGGGAACAAAACAAGACATACACATATTTATTTTTAAAAATAAGGAGGACATGAGCATGATAACTAAGATCCTCATTTTTGCAACTGGAAAGGACTGAAATCGGGATATAGAGCTGCTATCATACTATACCAATGATGTAATCTCCCTGTTGTCAGTCATATCTTCAAGCTGTGCCAGACCATTACCTGAGAGGATGACCAATATCCTCATTCCAGAACGATCTCGACTTAATCTCAAATTTGAAGATGTTGCCACTGAATTAATGCTGTAATCCTGTCTTCATTAGGGAATTTCTGTCATATAAAACAGGTGCTCCAGGGATATGGAGAACATGATAAAACTAGTGAGTTCCACCTTTAACTGGTGTCTGAATATCATGCAGAAACAAATGTGAACCAGGTTCAACTTTTACTTCCCCACTGGGGTAATTTCAGGACTCTTCCCATGAGGCCATATGTAGGTTGAGAGAGAGAAAGCAGTATAGGAGGACGGGGGATCATGGGCATGTGGAAAATACTTCATGTGACTTGCTTGTGTTTTCAGGATCTCTTCAGACACCATCATTTCTTCCATCGGCTGATGGAGTATCACTGTACATGCTCCACTTTATGGTTTGGACATTCAAATAATGCCCACTTCAAGATGGACAGCTCAATTTCCATGGCAACCTGTGACTCAGCCCTGAATCTATAGTTCTTAAAATCCAGGAACAAGCTTCCAGCTATTTCTCAAAAGAAGAATCATGATCTGCAAAGAATGGTGGGTCTTTACTCCAAAATTTTAAATGTCTAAGACTGTGATTTGCCTATAGATGTCTGTCACAGCTCTTAACAAATTGTGTGGCACAAACTTCACATGGGAATGGGCATGGGGTGACCATCTCCACCGCTACACAATCTATATCCATGACGGTAGCACTAATCTAGCAGTTCTGCAAGGAACATGTATCAGCATAATATCCTATTCTTCTAGAAAGTGGTAATTATATAAATCAGTAAAATGTTCATCCTTACAACATACCACTACACCTCCACTGAGGATGGGTACAATACAAAAAGACTGACAATACCATATGCCAACAAGTATGTACAGAATGTAGAACCTGCAGAAAGAACATATGTAATCCCATGGTAAGAGAGCCTGAGAAGTCCCAGGCTCCGTCCTCTACAAGCTGGTGGGGATGGTGGAGTAAATCATTCTCAGGCTGTTGGACAGAGAACCAGGGGATCCCTTGGTGTATTGCTCAGTCGAAAGTAGGAAATGAAAAGAAGAGATGAGCAGTTCAGGCAATGAGATTGAAATAAAAGGGGGTCTTCTTCCTTCTTATGCCTTTGTTCTCTTCAGGTTCTCAGTGGGTTGGAGGATACTCACCTCCTCTTGGAAAGGAAATATGTTACACAGCATGGATCCAATCCTAAATTCACCTAGAAGTACACTCACTCCTATGGAAATTCAAGGTTTCTGTGCAAGACTTGTAGATTCAGGCAGGTCTGTGCCTCTCTGTATTGTGGGGATGGACACATCAGTGACCTCAACTTTCTAAGGGGACCAAGAAATGTGTCTTCCTTTTTCAGTATCTTCAATATTTTCTTGCTTCAAAGATGGTGTGGTAAGTAGCCAGTGCTTTATATATTGAGGGTCAAAAGGCACTCTGCTGTCTTATTTCAGATTTCTTACTTTTATTTCCCTTCCTCCTCTAATACAGTGGTCCTATGAGCACAACTCCTGTTTTAATGTAGAAAGCCCATTGAATATTGTTCAATTAGTATATCATTTTGCAGTAATGACTGTTGCCACCTGAGGTCAAGGCACATAATTTCACAAAACAAGTCACAAGAAGAAGAAAGCATTTGTCAGCAATGAGACAGGCACTTCGAGCAGGAAGTCGGAGGTTCTCCAAAAGGACGAGAATGGCAGGGATATTGTCAGCAGCACTCAGTATCCCAGCACAGCAGACACTGCTGCATTGTGGATGGTTTGGCAGGATGGCAGTGTTCCTGATGCACAGGATCCTTTCAGGAATGGAAACTACTAGATCTGCAGACAGAACACAAGTCCTCTGCTCACCCTGTGGGGTCAAAGGGACTGATCTAAGAAAACCTAAACTGAGGTTGATCAGAATTACACCTGAAACTGAATTCTAATCTTGTCATTTTCCCTAAGATTCTACCTTTTTTGGTGTACTACAAAACGCAGTTATGTTGAGGGTTTGGTGATTCAGAGAGATCTCTGGTGTGTACTGGTGTGTACTGTGTACTGTTTGTTCTCTGCTGTTCTATTTTAGCAGAAATTACCTCCAGGCCAGTTGTCTACAAAGCCCCTCCTTGACTGCAGTGGTCAGTATTTGGTCCTTAGGCAGAATGTGGGAGTTTTAAGTAGGTGTGCTCTGCTGGGCTTGTTAAATGAGACCTGATACCACTTCCTCAGAACTGAGGCCCTGCAGAATTCCCTGGTCAGGAGATGTGGAGTGTGCAGGGTGCAGCCACTCTGGAAAACAGGGTGTAGATTCCCCAATTACTTAAAAGTAGAACTACACTATGATCCAGCAATCACAACTGGATATAAATCCAAAGAGCACAAAAAGACTTGTTCACAGAGAACCACACAGCCTATATTAACAGCAGCATTATTTACAATAGCCAAAATATGGAAACAGCCCACGTGTCCACTCATTGATGAATTATAAAGAAGAGGTGGTATATGCTGAGGGAGTGGAGCATTACTCACTCATACAAAATAATGAAATCTTGCCATTTCCAATGACTTGGATGGAGCTGGAGAGATTTATGCTAAGTGTATTAGGCAGTGAAAGGCAAATACCATATTATTTCACTCATATGTTGAATTTAAGAAATAAAATAAATGAGGAAGGCGGGAAGAAAGAGAGAAAACACGAAACACGCTCTTAACTACAGATAACAGGATGATGGTTAGCAGAGGGGTGGCAGGTGGAAGTGAGTTATGTAGGTTTGGGTCTTGTTAAATATGCCCTATGTTAAATAACTGTAATTTAAATAAAAACTTAAACAATAACTGCAAACAGTGATTGTGTTCATTCTCCTGAACTTCACAATATACAACAGAGGGTTTTTTCCATTAAACAAAGCTGAAATTATTCAGGGATTTACTAATTACCACTTCTGTGAAACTGAAAGGTTAAGAAGCTACCAAGATCCAAATTCCTGAACTCCTGTTACTATACAGTGACTCATACTGGGAAACATAACGAATCCTTAGATTTTTCAGGTTTTATACCTTGTAGGGTTAAGGAGTTGCTTACCTTTTTTTTTTTATCTTTTTTTTTTTTTTAATTTATTTTCAGCATAACAGTATTCATTGTTTTTGTACCATACCCAGTGCTCCAGGCAATCCGTGCCCTCTCTAATACCCACCACCTGGTTCCACCAAACCCCCACCCCCCACCTCTTCAAACCCTTCAGATTGTTTTTCAGAGTCCATAGTCTCTCATTGTTCACCTCCCCTTCCAGTTTCCCCCAACTCCCTTCCTCTAACTCCCCATGTCCTCCATGCTATTTGTTGTGCTCCACAAATAAGTGAAACCATATGAAAATTGACTCTCTCTGCTTGACTTGTTTCACTCACCATAATCTCTTCCAGTCCCGTCCATGTTGCTACAAAAGTTGGGTATTCATCCTTTCTGATGGAGGCATCATACTCCACAGTGTATATGGACCACATCTTCCTTATCCATTCATCCGTTGAAGGGCATCTTGGTTCTTTCCACAGTTTGGCAACCGTGGCCATTGTTGCTATAAACATTGGGGTACAGATGGCCCTTCTTTTCACTCCATCTGTATCTTTGGGGTAAATACCCAGTAGTGCAATTGCAGAGTCATAGGGAAGTTCTATTTTTAATTTCTTGAGGAATCTCCACACTGTTCTCCAAAGAGGCTACACCAACTTGCATTCCCACCAACAGTGTAGAGGATTCCCCTTTCTCCACATCCCCTCCAACACATGTTGTTTCCTGTCTTGCTAATTTTGGCCATTCTAACTGGTGTAAGGTGGTATCTCAATGTGGTTTTATTTTGAATCTCCCTGATGGCTAGTGATAATGAATATTTTTTTCATGTGTCTGATAGCCATTTGTATGTCTTCATTGGAGAAGTGTCTGTTCATATCTTCTGCCCATTTTGTGATATGATTACCTGTTTTGTGTGTGTTGAGTTTGAGGAGTTCTTTTTTTTTTAGATTTTTTTTTTTTATTTATTTGTCAGAGAGAGAGCAAGCGAGAGAGCACAGGCAGAGTGACAGGCAGAGGGAGAAGCAGGCTCCCCGGCGAGCAAGGAGCCTGATGCGGGACTTGACCCCAGGACGCTGGGATCAGGACCTGAGATGAAGGCAGCCGCTTAACCAAATGAGCCACCCAGGTGTCCCGAGGAGTTCTTTATAGATCCTGGATATCAATCTTTTGTCTGTACTGTCATTTGCAAATATCTTCTCCCATTCCGTGGGTTGCCTCTTTATTTTCTTTACTGTTTCCTTTGCTGTGCAGAAGCTTTTGATTTTGATGAAGTCCCAAAAGTTTATTTTAGCTTTTGTTTCCTTTGCCTTTGGAGACATATCTTGAAAGAAGTTGCTGTGGCTCATATCGAAGAAATTACTGCCTATGTTCTCCTCTAGAATTCTGATGGATTTCTATCTCACACTGAGATCTTTTATCCATTTTGAGTTTTTCTTTGGGTACGGTGTAAGAGAATGGTCGAGTTTCATTCTTCTACATATAGCTGTCCAGTTTTCCCAGCACCATTTATTGAAGAGACTGTCTTTTTTCCACTGTATATTTTTTTCCTGTTTTGTCGAAGATTAACTGACCATAGAGTTGAGGGTCCATATCTGGGCTCTCTACTCTGTTCCACTGGTCTATGTGTCTGTTTTTATGCCAGTACCATGCTGTCTTGGTGATCACAGCTTTGTAGTAAAGCTTGAAATCAGGTAACGTGATGCCCCCAGTTTTATTTTTGTTTTTCAACATTTCCTTAGCAATTCGGGGTCTCTTCTGGTTCCATTCAAATTTTTGGATTATTTGCTCCAGCTCTGTGAAGAATACCAGTGGAATTTTGATTGGAATGGCATTAAAAGTATAGATTGCTCTAGGCAGTATAGACATTTTAACAATGTTTATTCTTCCGATCCAAGAGCATGGAATGGTCTTCCATCTTTTAGTGTCTTCTTCAATTTCTTTCATGAGTGCTCTGTAGTTCCTCGAGTACAGATGCTTTACCTCTTTGGTGAGGTTTATTCCCAGGTATCTTATGGTTCTTGGTGCTATAGTAAATGGAATCGATTCTCTAATTTCCCTTTCTGTATTTTCATTTTTATTGTATAAGAAAGCCACTGATTTCTGTACATTGACTTTGTATCCTGCAACGCTACTGAATTGCTGTATGAGTTCTAGTAGTTTGGGGGTGGAGTCTTTTGGATTTTCCATATAAAGAATCATGTCATCTGCGAAGAGAGAGAGTTTGACTCCTTCATTGCCAATTTGGATGCCTTTTATTTCTCTTTGTTGTCTGATTGCTGTTGCTAGGACTTCTAATAGTATGTTGAACAAGAGTGGTGAGAGTGGGCATCCTTGTCGTGTTCCTGATCTCAACAGGAAGGTTGCAAGCTTTTTCCCATTGAGGATGATATTTGCTGTGGGTTTTTCATAGATAGATTTGATGAAGTACAGGAATGTTCCCTCTATCCCTATACATTGAAGCGTTTTAATCAGGAACGGATGCTGGATTTTGTCAATTGCTTTTTCTGCATCCATTGAGAGGACCATGTGGTTCTTCTCTCTTTTCTTATTAATTTGTTCTATCACATTGATGGATTTGCGAATGTTGAACCATCCTTATAGCCCAGGAATGAATCCCAGCTGGTCATGGTGGATAATCTTTTTAATGTGCTGGTGGACCCTGTTTGCTAGGATCTTGTTGAGAATCTTAGCATCCATATTCATCAGTGATATTGGTCTGAAATTCTCCTTTTTGGTAGGGTCTGTGCCTGGTTTGGAGATCAGCGTAATGCTGGCTTCATAGAAAGACTCTGGAAGTTTTCCTTCTGCTTCAATTTTTTGAAACAGCTTCAGGAGAATAGGTGTTATTTCTTCTTTGAAAGTTTGGTAGAATTCCCCAGGGAATCCTTCAGGTCCTGGGCTCTTGTTTTTTGGGAGGTTTTTGATCACTGCTTCAATCTCGTTACTAGATATTGGTCTATTATGTTGTTGATCTCTTCCTGGTTCAATTTTGGGAGTTTATAGCTTTCCAGGAATGCATCCATTTCATCTAGGTTGCTTGGCTTATTGGCATATAACTGTTGATAATAACTTTTGATGATTGTTTCTACTTCCTTGGTGTTAGTTGTGATCTCTCCCTTTTCATTCATAATTTTATGAATTTGGGCTTTCTCTCTTTCCTTTTGGATTAGTGTGGCCAATGGTTTATCGATCTTATTGATTCTTTCAAAAAACCAGCTTCTAGTTTCATTGATACCTTCTACTGTATCACTGTTTTCTACCTCATTGATCTCAGCTCTAATCTGGATTATTTCCCTTCTTATATGTGGAGTTGGTTTGATTTGTTGTTGATTCTCCAGTTCTTTAAGGTGTAGAGACAGCTGGTGTGTTCTGGATTTTTCAAATTTTTTGAGGGAGGCTTGGATGGTTATGTATTTCCCCCTTAGGACCACCTTTGCTGTATCCCATAGTTTTTGGACCAAAGTGTCTTCATTCTCATTTGTTTCTATGAATTGTTTAAGTCCTTCTTTGATCTCCTGGTTGATCCAAGCATTCTTAAGCAAGGTGGTCTTTAGCTTCCAGGTGTTTGAGTTCCTTCTGAGCTTTTCCTTGTGATTGAGCTCCAATTTCAAAGCATTGTGATTGGAGAATATGCAGCGAATAATCTCAGTCTTTTGGTATCAGTTGAGTCCTGATTTGTGACCCAGTATGTGGTCTATTCTTGAGAAGGTTCCATGTGCAGTTGAGAAGAATGAGTATTCTGTTGTTTTAGGGTGGAATGTTCTGTATATATCTATGAGGTCCATCTGGTCCAATGTGTCATTCAATGCTCTTGTTTCTTTATTCATTTTCTGCTTCAATGATCTGTCTATTTCTGAGAGAGGCATGTTAAGATCTCCTACTATAAATGTGTTCCTATCAATATGACTCTTTATTTGATTAACAGTTTTCTTATGTAATTGGCTGCTCCCATATTGGGGGCATAGATATTTACAATTGTTAGCTATTCTTGGTGGATAGTCCCTTTAAGAATGATGTAGTGTCCTTCTGTATCTCTGACTGCAGTCTTTAGTTTAAAATCTAATTTATCTGATATGAGAATCGCTACCCCGGCCTTCTTTTGAGGCCCATTGGCATGAAAGATGCTTCTTCATCCCTTCACTTTCAGTCTGGGTGTATCTTAGGTTCAAAACGGGTTTCTTGTAGACGACATATGGATGAGTCCTGTCGTTTTATCCAATCTGCAACCCTGTGCCATTTTATGGGCACATTTAGGCCATTCACATTGAGAGTGATTATTGATTGATACGTTTTTATTGACATCGTGTTACCTTTGAAGTCTTTCTTTCTGTAGATTGTCTCTATATTTCTGTTCAATGCTATTCTTAGGATTTTTCCTCTTTTATAGAACCCCCCTTAATATTTCCTGCAGTGTCAGCTTGGTGGTTGCATAGTCTTTTAAGCCTTGCTGGTCTAGGAAACTCTTTATCTCTCCATCCATTTTGAATGTCAGTATTGCTGGATAATGTATTCTTGGCTGCCTGTTCTTCTCATTTAGTGCCCTGAATATATCTTGGCAGCCCTTTCTGGCTTGCCAGGTCTCTGTGGACAGGTCTGACGTTATTCTGATGGGCTTTCCTCTGTAAGTAAGGAGTCCCTTTGTCCTAGCGGCTTTCAAGAGATTATACCTACAATTATGATTCCTCAATTTGACTCTCAGGTGCCTTGATGTTTTTCTGGAATCTATAATCTTGGGTGGAGACCGTTCGGCCTCTAGTACATGAAGGCTGGTTCCATTTGCGAGATTGGGAAAATTTTCATGAAGAACTTGTTCCACTATATCTTCTAGACTTCTTTATTTCCCCTCCCCTTCAGGGATTCCAATGATTCTGACGTTGGAACGTTTCATGGCATCATTTATTTCCCTGATTCTGTTTTCATGGTTTCTAAGCTTTTTGTTCCAGGCTTCCTCTTGATCCTTTCTCTCTATCTGTTTGTCCTCCAGATCACTAATTCTATCTTCTGTCTCAGTTACCCTAGCTTTGAGAGAATTTAGATTAGATTGGAACTCATTGAGAGCATTGTGAACCTCAGCCCTGGTAACTTTTAGCTCTGCCCTAACATTGTGAACATCCTTTCTGGTCGCTTTCAGGTCAGCCCTAATCAATTCTGTTTTGTCATCCATGGCTTTCTCCAACCTAGCTATTGCCTGGATAATTGTTAGCCTGAATTCTCTTTCCGACATATTGTTTATGTGGATAGCCATTAGCTCTGTTTCAGAAGGTCCATCCTCTGTATTTTTCTTCTCTTGGGCATTCCTCCTCCTAGTCATTTTGGTGAGAGATGACTGAACAGATGCAGCTGGTTGTATCGACCATGGTGCAGTCTGGGTGCACCCTGGAACACTTCTGAGCAATCAGGATTCCCCACCCAAATGAGAGAAAAAAGAAAAGAAAAAGAAAAAAGAGAGAGAGAGAGAGACAGGAAAGCAAGGGAAGATGAAAGAGAAGGTTCAGCCCAAATGGGCCCCAAGGTAAGATTTATGAGGTATACAAACAAAAACAGACAAACAAAAAGACTGATAAAAGTATATGACAGGAGAAAAAATATATATATGCAAATAAAGGAAGAACCTTGTCGAAAAGAACCTCAAGTGTAAGGTTTATATACTATCAGGACAAACACAAAAATACAGAAACACTGGTGGAAGAAAAAGATGGGAGAGTGGTTATAAATTCTCAGTGTGGGCGAGGAAGTTTGTTTTGATTCTTTCTGGATGTATCTTGATATCTTTGTTAAAGGACTCAACTTTCCTAGGCTAAAGGGGGAATAAAAATTGGTTTACCTATAGGGGTAGTATTGATTGGGGAAAGGGGATTACTTTGAAGTTTAACTCTATATGAATATTAGAAAATAAAAATAAAAAAGGAATAAACTAGACTAAACTAAACTAAAATTTTATTTTTTTTTATTTTTTTATTTTTTTTAAAGATTTTATTTATTTATTTGACAGAGAGAGATCACAAGTAGGCAGACAGGCAGGCAGAGAGAGAGGAAGGGAAGCAGGCTTCCTGCTGAGCAGCGAGCCCGATGCGGGACTCGATCCCAGGACTCTGGGATCATGACCTGAGCCGAAGGCAGCGGCCCAACCCACTGAGCCACGCAGGCGCCCCTAAACTAAAATTTTAAAAAAAATTTAAAAAAAGGAAATGCAAAAGAAAAACACAGGTGTATGTATC
Source organism: Lutra lutra (assembly GCF_902655055.1). Classification (NCBI taxonomy): domain Eukaryota; kingdom Metazoa; phylum Chordata; class Mammalia; order Carnivora; family Mustelidae; genus Lutra; species Lutra lutra. The sequence continues at coordinate 148,090,134 of NC_062284.1, read as the reverse complement.
AAAATGTTCAGATTAGAAGGTTATTATGGAATTTGATGTACTGGACAGCTCACTGTGCTGGTAAATAGGTTAAAAAAATATCTATAAAAAATGAGCCAGAATAGTGGAGACAAATTAAAAATTAAAGCTGTCTTATGAAGTAGTGGTGGTGGTTTTCCTGTAGTCTTTTTTTTTTTTTTTCCTGGTTGGTTTTGTGGGGGAGGGGCCTGCCACGTGGGTTTTTAGTCAATAATGTTTCCTGAGTTAAGTCCTCCAGTCCTGCTCAGGGGGTGGGCTCTGAGAAAACCAGTTTTTTCAGGCTTTTGTTCTCTGGAGGTTTTTATGTTTGTTCACCTTTTTTTTTCCCCTCGCCTTGACCACTTTTGATTGTTTTTGTAGGCTTAGAGGAAAGCAAACTGCACCCTGACCTCCCTCTCAGAGAGAAGCCTCAGTCTGTTCTTCTGTGGGTGTTGCAGAGCCCATATAAATCCCCCCTTGGCTGCTGGCAGAGCAGATTCTGAGTCATGGTCCCTAGGGAAGCAGGATCTTCTGCTTGTACCCAAAACCATGGCAGTGGTGGTTGTCTGGGCAGCTCCAGGCCGCCAGAGAGGTTCCAAGCAGGGATCACACACTGAGATTTTCCCACTGGCCTTGGTTGAGAGTGCCTGATCTTTCTGGGTCTAAGAGCGCCCAGCTTTCACGCACCTCTTTCAGGGGAGAGTCTGGGGCACGGGTCTTAGGCTCTGAAACAATGGCGCCTGTCAAAGAGCGCTGGCTGGGCCTTTATACCTCTCTCAGAGGGGGATGAGGGGCGCGCGCATCTCAGGCTCTGTAGCAGGGCTCGCGTGTTCTGCCCTCTTGCGTGGCTCCCATCCCCTCACAGGGGCCAGAACCCACACAATCTCAGGCACGCTGGCGTCTCAGGGACCAAGACCTGGTTTCTCCGCTGCACTCTCTCTGGCTCCAGGGGAGGCTGTCCTGGGACTGGGGACTTAAGCCCCTGTCCCTAGCCACCCCAATTCCCACAATTTCCCCCCTGTGCTCTTTTGCTCTTTTGGAGTGCGTTCAACCAGTCTCCAAGTTAATGCTGGTCCCCAGATGCAGGGCACTCCCACTCCTATTAAGGGTATTACTTTCCAACCAATCACATCTGGTGGCTCCCTCCCCCTTTTGTTTATCTTCCTGTATCAGTATGCCTTTTCCACTCTGCTTTCCCTGCCCACTGGCATCTTCTGCCCCTGTAGAGATCCAGATGTGTATAATTCTGATCTCAGGCTGATTTCATGGGTGATCAGAGTTCTTTGGTAGGTAATCAGCTCACTTTAGGGTACAGATTGAAAAGGCGCCTCCTCCTACTTCCCAGCCATCTTGTCCCCTCCTCTGGGTCCTGTCTTCTTATCCAATCTGAAACACTGTGCCATTTTATGGGAGCATTTAGGACGTTCATGTTGAGAGTGATTATTGAAAGATATGATTTTATTGTCATCATGTTGCTTGTAAAGACCTTGTATCCATAGATCGTCTCTGTAAATTTCTGTTCTATAACACTCTTGGCATCTTTCTCATATTTAGGACCCCCCCTTAATATTTCCTGTAGTTCCAGCTTAGTGGTTACATATTCTTTCAGTCTCTATCGGTCTTGGAAGTCCCTTGATTCTCCATCCACTCTAGGTGAGAAACTTGCCAAAGTATTCTTGGCTGCACATTCTTTACCTTTATGCCCTGAATATATCCTACCAGCCCTTTCTGGGTTGCCAGGACTCTGTGGACAGGTCTGACATTATTCTGAGTCTCCTCCCTCTGTACATAAGGAATCTCTTCCCCATAACTGCCCTTAGCATGGTTTCCTTGCTTTTAAGATTTGCATATTTTACTACTACGTGCCGTGACATTGGTTTATTTTCCTTGACCTTGAGAGGGGTCCTCTCTGTCTCTAGGACATGAGTGCTTATATCATTCCCCAGATTAGGGATGTTCTCTGTAGGCAGCCGCAGACTGGGCTAGAGTCAAGAGACCAAACCAGGCCCCAACTTGTGCCTCCTTGAAGCCCAGGGGCTAATAGCGCTGTGGGTGGAAAAGTTGAGCAGCACTTGAGAAAGGGCCTGAGCTATGGATCCTAAGACTCGCTGATGTGGTTGCCTGCATGTGCTTATCTGGAATGGGCAAAACAGGCCTGTTCATTAAACCATTGTGGGATTGTGCTGTCCTTGCACAGCATAAACTATGCTTGAGCCACGCTGAAGATAGTGCACCTGGTTAAAGAATTATCTGAAGACAGAGACCACTGGTGTCAGAGGTCTGCTATTAGTGCTTGGGAAATAGATAATAGGGAAGCTTGAGGGGTTTTATGTGTATGTTGCAAATTCTTTAGTAATCAGCTAAAAATAGATACTTTTTTATGATTGTTTCTGTTAGCTATATAATGCCTCATAGCCTTGAATAAAATTGGCACTGCTTGGACATCATCCACATTGCCCCTCCTGTCCCCATTTCTTTGTGTCTCATCTTCGTCTCACCATCCTCTTGCCCTCTCGACCCTGGTCGTGTTGTCGCGCCGGCTGCGACGGTTCTCACCTAAGATTGGCTCAAATATATATTCTAGTCCTCTCTCTCTCCACCCACTAAGAGATCCCAATAATTGTATATTCATACAATAACTATGTATGAAACATACATGAGTATGTTTCATGGGGTCATTTATTTCTTGAACCCTGTTTTCATGGATTCTAAGCTGTGTGTTCCAGGCCTCCTCCTGATCCTTCTTTTCTATCAGTTTGTCTTCTACTTCACTAATCCATTCTTCTCCCTCATTTATCCTGGCTTTTAGACTATCTAGATTAGAATGGATCTCACTGACAGCATTTTTAAGTTCTTCCAGATCATCTCTCACTTCTTCCTTTAGAGAATCTATGTTGCCATTAATGGTTCTCTCCAACCTAGCCATTATCTGTATAACTGTTACACTAAAGTGTATTTCTGACATGTTGCTTATATGCATATCCATTAGTTCTGTGGCAGAGGTCACAGTCTCCAAATTTTTCCTCTATTGAGTATTCCTCCTCCTAGTCATTCTGCTGATGAATGGTTGAGGGAATATACAAAGTCCAAGTTATTGACCATAACCCAAGCAAAATGCACGTGTTTTATAGGGACCTCAGGGTTGTAGGCCTCTTGTTCTTTCACCCAGTCTTCTGGAGAAGGGGACTGCATCAGCATTACTCAGGCAACCCTTATTGGGCAGAGTTGCCCTGCCCCTTGTGGGTGGATGGGCTCAGTGAAAGCCAGTATTGGGGGGCTTTTCTTCTCTCAAAGTTTTCCCTGGTGGCTTTCTGTGTCTCTTCGGAGAGTCAGAGAAGAAATAACTGTATTCAGTCTTTTGTATCAGAACTGAGAGATCGAAATCTGTTCTCCAGAAAGTCCTCCAGGCCACTCTGACTCCATTTTTGTCTGTGCTGCTAAAAACCACAGCGTCATGGGTTCTGCAACCCACAGCAGCATTCCCAGCCCTTGCTACAAGATCCATGCATGTCTCTGCCCTTTGTGCTTCTAAAACAACCAGCCACCCCAAGTTTGCATGCAAGACACTGCAGCTCCATGTTTCAGAGAGGCAGCTACCCTAAAATCCTTTCTCTGCTGCTACTGGTCTGTAAGTCTGTGCGTGACCAGCAGCACAGGAAAAATTTGCACTCCAGGGTTGCAGGAGCTTAGAGGCTCCCTCCTTCTCCCATTTCTCTTGCATTATCTGCCCACAGAATCATGGCTTCACATTTCATGTCTCAAAACTGGCCACCAGAGATATTCTGTAGGTATAGATACTGATTTATCTTCTTACATCTCAGATAGATTTTGCGGGTGTTCAGAGTTGTCTGGTATGTATCCAGCCCAATTCAGGGGACCAATTTAAATAAGGTCCCCTATTCATCTGACAACTTGTTCACATCTAGAATCAACTTTTTTTTTAAGATTTTATTTGTTTATTTGACAGAGAGAGATCACAAGTAGACAGAGAGGCAGGCAGAGAGAGAGAGAGAGAGAGAGAGAGAGAGAGAGAGAGAAGCAGGCTCCCTGCTGAGCGGAGAGCCCGATGCGGGACTCGATCCCAGGACCCTGAGATCATGACCTGAGCTGAAGGCAGCGGCTTAACCCACTGAGCCACCCAGGCTCCCTAGAATCAACATTTTAAAAAACAAGTATGTAGAGCACCAAAACTCCTTCTTACTCAGTTCAGAAGATGTCTTCCAGGACAATTCTCATCCTAGGAAAGATTGAGATTTATTTTCTGTGGATGTTCTGAACTTCAAAATACTGGGCACTTGCCCTGAGCCCTAACCCTTAGTCCCTAACCCTTAATCCTGAAATCTAAACCTAACTCTAACACTAATACTTAAAAATAACACTCTGAAGGAAATGAATAAATAAATAAATACTAATTCCCATCTGTGAAACTGAGCTTCTAAAAACAACTACAGAACCCCAATATTCATAGCAGCAATGGACACAGTTGCCAAACTGTGGAAAGTACCGAGATGCCATTCAACAGATAAATGGATAAAGATGATGTGCCCCATATATTCTATGGAGTATTATGCCTCCATCAGAAAGGATGAATACCCAACTTTTGTATCAACATGGAAGGACTGGAGATTATGTTGAGTGAAATAAGTCAAGCAGAGAGTCAATTATCATATGGTTTCACTTATTTGTGGAGCCTAAGGAACAACTTAGAGGTCATTAGCAGAAGGAAAGAAAAAATCAATTGGGGAAAATCAGAGGGGAACATGAACCATGAAAGACTGTGAATTCTGAGAAAAAAACTGAGGGCTTGGGAAGGGAAGGGGAGGGAGGTTAGGTGACTCTGATGCTGAGTATTAAGGAGGGCATATATTGCATGGAGCACTGGCTATGATACATAAACAATGAATTCTGGAACACTGAAATAATTTAATTTAATTTAAAAAATCAATTACAAAATAAGAAAACCCTCCCAAGTCGGATAAACTCGCACATTGATGCAAATGTGTGCCTCCACAGTACTTCCCGTTAGTTGTTGTTGTGGAAAGTGTATAAATAACACATTCTCTGAACACTACACCTTCAAGTCCAGGCTAGGAAGCAACTTTATTGAAATACCTGAAACTGGAAATGATCCCAATCCTAAAAAACTACTGAAAAAATAAAATTCTCCTGTGTTCATTGTCTGAAATGCTGCCAAAAAATAAACTGATGATTTTTGCTACACACAGCCAAATGGATATATTCCCAAGGATTGATGCTGAGAAAAGTAAGCCCTAAAAATAAAAGGACATACAGTAAAACTAACATTTTTACGTTCTAGAAAATTGAACCTAGTGTAAGGTAACATGAGAAAGATCAATAGTTATGTGGGGACAGAGTGAAGAAAGGAAGAGAAGAAGGAGGAATTCCATTGAAAATACAGGAAAATCTAAGGGGACATGACCTTCTCACTCTTGAGAATGTTGACTCTGACCCAGTGTTTCCCATATCACACACTCCACACGTGTGAACTTCATCCTGTGTCAAATACACACACCACAGCTATTACAGATAATCCGAGAGATGACTCAGGAGGAAGGCAGAGATAGTGCAATATCAGAGACTTTAAAACACACCTCAGAAGCCTGATTCACTCTGTATTTCAGGGAAACTCTAGAGTAAGCAAACCACCTTGTCCCCACAAAGGATGGGTTCCTCATTCCTCATGAGACTGCCCATTCTGTTCTGCAAGTGGTTCATAAAGGCAGGAGGTCCATGGGGAGGAGCACAGGTATACATCCTGAGGCTCATTCTCACAACATATCTGCTCTTGGACGCCTCACAAACCCTCTACAATTCTGGATGTAGGTTCACATCTCTTTCTGCAGTAACATGACGTCTATGCCCCAAGATTTGTGTGAATATGTAAAAACTACATAAAACATGAACCCCAAGTGTGTATTCTGGAAAATCATTTAGTCAAAAATCCTATTTTGCAAATGTTGTCAATACCACCGAGTCAAAAGCCATCACATCTGATCAGGTCGCTGCCCACTCTGTAAACACAGATCCCAAACTAGCTGTATAGGAAGAGGGCACGCAAATAGGGCCCTCCTTCTGCTGATTAAAGCAGCCCAGCCCTGACCCTAGAAATGAGAGAGCAGCTCCAGGACCAGGAATCCAAGGTGATCCCATGCAGTGATCAAGACAGAACACAAACAACTCAACATGTATTTGTGCTTCGCTGGGTTTCCCTAGTTACTATTTTAAGAGCTAATTTATGTTGAACAAGAGACATTGAGGATGTGACTAGATGAGTGAGAGAAAGAGTGGAGAACTCATGTCTGCAGGTGTCCATGTGAAGTGCGGTTGGTGGAGTCTTGGGGAGACCTTGTGAAATCCTTGGAGTCCCTGAAACTTTCTTCTGCAACCTGTGGGTTCTCCTTCAGTATCTGCAGGATGAGCTGGGTCTGAGAAGCTCCAAGGAAAGGGCTGCATTGGTCTAATATATTAGCTTTGTTGAAATAGCATAAGTTGGAGAACCTGGAGATATGAAAGAGTAATTGTCTCCAAAGGCAGAAGTACAGGACTGTTCCTGTTCCAGAACAAGCATGTTCCAGATCAAGCATACAGGAAAGAACAATGAGGGGATTCCTCCCTCTGCATTTCATTCTATTCAGAACCTTAATGGATTGGATGAGGCCCACTGGCCCAGAGACCATGGTTACAAATACCAGTCTCTTCTGGAATAGCATTATAGGCTCCCACAGAAGTAATGTTTAATCTGGGCACCCATGACCCAGTCACTTTGACACATAGACTTCACCATCACACATCAGCTTTCTGTAAATGTGGGCATCAGTATGCATCTTCTTATATCAAACTCATTCTGAATATAGAGAAAATAACACAGTCATAATTTCACCTTATATGAAATAAATATCCTTCATATAAACAAAAACGTGAAACTCCTTTCCAGAGGATTAGGTGAGGCTCTTGAGTGATGTTTACTCTTCTCCTCAATAAACACTAACTGAGCTATTATGATATACAATTAAGATTTCTTAAATGCACTGATCAAGCAAGATGGTAAAAGAGTCAGAGACTTCGTTTCATCTGCTTCCCTGAATTTAGCTACATAACTATCTAATCACTCAGCACATCTATGAGTTCAACCTGAGAGGTAAGGAAAAAAATGCTAGAATTCTATAAATGGAAAAAGAACCATTTTTTTCAAGGAAGGAGGGCCAAGAAGTGAAACAAAGGAGAAATATCAGAAGATAAACAACAGGGGAGAGAACTTCAGAAAGCCAGTCAACATAAGTGATATAGCCCCTGATTGCAAAACCAGAACCTTTAGAAATCTGCTCCAGTGAGAGAAATTCCTGCTTGAAGGGTGCTCTTTTGTGAATGGGGAGCAGAATCTTAGCTGGGATTGTGTGGTCTCTGGATCATGGAGACACAGACAAATGTGAATGCCTGAACCTGCAGGGTTTCTCAGAATTGAAGCAGAGAAACTGGTTATGGTCTGAGAACTTGGGAGGGGATCTCAGCTCAGTTTGCTACAAACCGGGAACCCTGCTGGCTCTGGTGACAGATCTCAGTGTGGAGGAGGAATGTTGCAAACGCCAAAAAATGTGGTGGCCCACCGCCATCCCACAGGAGAGGTGACTCAGAAGTGCACATGACCAGGGGACCACTCTCCGTGGGGGATCTGGAGGAAGAAAGGCATGACGCTCCACCTACCCAGGAGGACTGGTGTAGGTGCACACCACAGGAGCCTACACAGTGGCACACACAAAAGGGAAGACGTCTTATCCCCGAGTTTAAATGTAGAAAGGAGCTGGGATCATTCAGCTCCCTGGCTGGAGATCACCAAATGGCCATTTTTATTCTCATCCTCTAAAGAGACTCAAATGCCTTCAGGGAACAAAAGCCACATAGAAAAACTAGAAACAGCTTACATTGACCCCGACCCCTGGCAAGGGGTGGTACAACTCCCCTGACAGAGACACCTGAGAATCAATGCATCAGGCCCCTCCCCCAGAAGAACAGCTGGAAGAAAACGGACGACCACGTGTGCAGAGCACTGAGCACTGCACAACTCCAGCTCGAGGGGAAAATACTACACAGAATTTGAGGTTGTTTCTCATGATTCATTGCTATTTCAGTTTAAAATTTTCTTTTTCATTTTTCCTTTTTTTTTTTCTTTTCAATGACTTTTTTATTTTGACATCTCTGTTTTGAAGTCTTTTTTAACTAGAATTTTGAACACGTACTTTTTATACATATATTTTCATTTTTGGCTTACTTTCACAGTATTCAATTTTTTTGTATATATATAAGTTTTGCATTCTTTTTTTATTTTATTTTATTTTTTATAAACATATAATTTTATCCCCAGGGGTACAGGACTGCGAATCGCCAGGTTTACACACTTCACAGCACTCACCATAGCACATACCCTCCTTAATATCCATAACCCCACCACCCCTCTCCCAACCCCACTCCCCCCATCAACCCTCAGTTTGTTTTGTGAGATTAAGAGTCACTTATGGTTTGTCTCCCTCCCAATCCCATCTTGTTACATTTATTCTTCTCCTACCCCCTTAACCCCCCATGCTGTATCTCCTCTCCCTCATATCAGGGAGATCATATGATAGTTGTCTTTCTCAAATTGACTTATTTCGCTCAGCATGATACCCTCTAGTTCCATCCACGTCGTCGCAAATGGCAAGATTTCATTTCTTTTGATGGCTGCATAGTATTCCATTGTGTATATATACCACATCTTCTTTATCCATTCGTCTGTTGATGGACATCTAGGTTCTTTCCATAGTTTGGCTATTGTAGACATTGCTGCTATAAACATTCGGGTGCACGTGCCCCTTCGGATCACTACGTTTGTATCTTTAGGGTAAATACCCAGTAGTGCAATTGCTGGGTCATAGGGTAGTTCTATTCTCAACATTTTGAGGAACCTCCATGCTGTTTTCCAGAGTGGTTGCACCAGCTTGCATTCCCACCAACAGTGTAGGAGGGTTCCCCTTTCTCCGCATCCTCGCCAGCATCTGTCATTTCCTGACTTGTTCATTTTAGCCATTCTGACTGGTGTGAGGTGATAGCTCATTGTGGTTTTGATTTGTATTTCCCTGATGCCGAGTGATGTGGAGCACTTTTTCATGTGTCTGTTGGCCATCTGGATGTCTTCTTTGCAGAAATGTCTGTTCATGTCCTCTGCCCATTTCTTGATTGGATTATTTGTTCTTTGGGTGTTGAGTTTGCTAAGTTCTGTATAGATTTTGGACACTAGCCCTTTATCTGATATTTCATTGGCAAATATCTTCTCCCATTCTGTCAGTTGTCTTTTGGTTTTGTTAACTGTTTCCTTTGCTGTGCAAAAGCTTTTGATCTTGATAAAATCCCAACAGTTCATTTTTGCCCTTGCTTCCCTTGCCTTTGGTGATGTTCCTAGGAAGATGTTGATGTGGCTGAGGTCGAAGAGGTTGCTGCCCGTGTTCTCCTCAAGGATTTTGATGGATTCCTTTCTCACATTGGGATCCTGCATCCATTTTGAGTCTATTTTCGTGTATGGTGTAAGGAAATGATCCAATTTCATTTTTCTGCATGTGGCTGTCCAATTTTCCCAACACCATTTATTGAAGAGGCTTTCTTTTTTCCATTGGACATTCTTCCCTGCTTTGTCGAAGATGAGTTGACCATAGAGTTGAGGGTCTATTTTTGGGCTCTCTATTCTGTTCCATTGATCTATGTGTCTGTATTTGTGCCAGTACCATGCTGTCTTGATGATGACAGCTTTGTAATAGAGCTTGAAGTCTGGAATTGTGATGCCACCAACTTTGGCTTTCTCTTTCAATATTGCTTTGGCTATTCGAGGTCTTTTCTGGTTCCATATAAATTTTAGGATTATTTGTTCCATTTCTTTGAAAAAAATGGATGGTACTTTGATAAGAATTGCATTAAATGTGTAGATTGTATTAGGTAGCATAGACATTTTCACAATATTTATTCTTCAATCCAGGAGCATGGAACATTTTTCCATTTCTTTGTGTCTTCCTCAATTTCTTTCATGAGTACTTTATAGTTTTCTGGGTCTAGATTCTTAGTCTCTTTGGTTAGGTTTATTCCTAGGTATCTTATAATTTTGGGTGCAATTGTAAAAGGGATTGACTCCTTAATTTCTCTTTCTTCTGTCTTGTTGTTGGTGTAGAGAAATGCAACTGATTTCTGTGCGTTGATTTTATATCCTGACACTTTACTGAATTCCTGTACAAGTTCTAGCAGTTTTGGAGTGGAGTCTTTTGGGTTTTCCACATATAGTATCATATCATCTGCGAAGAGTGATAGTTTGACTTCTTCTTTGCCAATTTGGATGCCTCTAATTTCCTTTTGTTGTCTGATTGCTGAGGTTAGGACTTCTAGTACTATGTTGAATAGCAGTGGTGATAAGGGACATCCCTGTCGTGTTCCTGACCTTAGCGGAAAAGCTTTCAGTTTTTCTCCATTGAGAATGATATTTGCGGTGGGTTTTTCATAGATGGCTTTGATAATATTGAGGTATGTGCCCTCTATCCCTACACTTTGAAGAGTTTTGATCAGGAAGGGATGCTGTACTTTGTCAAATGCTTTTTCAGCATCTATGGAGAGTATCATATGGTTCTTGTTCTTTCTTTTATTAATGTGTTGTATCACATTGATTGATTTGCGGATGTTGAACCAACCTTGCAGCCCTGGAATTAATCCCACTTGGTCGTGGTGAATAATCCTTTTAATGTACTGTTGAATCCTATTGGCTAGTATTTTGGTGAGAATTTTTGCATCTGTGTTCATCAGGGATATTGGTCTGTAGTTCTCTTTTTTGATGGGATCTTTGTCTGGTTTTGGGATCAAGGTGATGCTGGCCTCATAAAATGAGTTTGGAAGTTTTCCTTCTATTTCTTTTTTTTGGAACAGTTTCAGTAGAATGGGAATTAGTTCTTCTTTAAATGTTTGGTAGAATTCCCCCGGGATGCCATCTGGCCCTGGGCTTTTGTTTCTTTGGAGATTTTTGATGACTGTTTCAATCTCCTTACTGGTTATGGGTCTGTTCATGCTTTCCATTTCTTCCTGGTTCAGTTATGGTAGTTTATATGTCTCTAGGAATGCATCCATTTCTTCCAGATTGTCAAATTTGTTGGTGTAGAGTTGCTCATAGTATGTTCTTATAACTGTCTGTATTTCTTTGGTGTTAGTTATGATCTCTCCTCTTTCATTCATGATTTTATTTATTTGGGTCCTTTCTCTTTTCTTTTTGATAAGTCTGGCCAGGGGTTTATCAATCTTATTAATTCTTTCAAAGAACCAGCTCCTAGTTTCATTGATTTGTTCTATTGTGTGTTTTTTTTTTTTTTTTTTGGTTTCTATTTCATTGATTTCTGCTCTGATCTTTATGATTTCTCTTCTCCTGCTGGGTTTAGGGTTTCTTTCTTGTTCTTTCTCCAGCTCCTTTAGGTGTAGGGTTAGGTTGTGTACCTGAGACCTCTCTTGTTTCTTGAGAAAGGCTTGTACCACTATATATTTTCCTCTCAGGACTGCCTTTTTTGTGTCCCACAGATTCTGAACTGTTGTGTTTTCATTATCACTTGTTTCCATAAATTTTTTCAATTCTTCTTTAATTTCCTGGTTGACCCATTCATTCTTTAGAAGGATGCTGTTTAGTCTCCATGTATTTGGGTTCTTTCCAAATTTCCTCTTGTGATTGAGTTCTAGCTTCAGAGCATTGTGGTCTGGAGATATGCAGGGAATGATCCCAATCTTTTGATACCGGTTGAGACTTGATTTAGGACCAAGAATGTGATCTATTCTGGAGAATGTTCCATGTGCACTAGAGAAGAATGTGTATTCTGTTGCTTTGGGATGAAATGTTCTGAATATATCTGTGATGTCCATCTGGTCCAGTGTGTCATTTAAGGCCTTGATTTCCTTGTTGATCTTTTGCTTGGATGATCTGTCCATTTCAGTGAGGGGAGTGTTAAAATCCCCTACTATTATTGTATTCTTGTCGATGTGTTTCTTTGATTTTGTTATTAATTGGTTTATATAGTTGGCTGCTCCCACGTTAGGGCATAGATATTTAAAATTGTTAGATCTTCTTGTTGGACAGTTCCTTTGAGTATGATATAGTGTCCTTCCTCATCTTTTATTATAGTCTTTGGCTTAAAATCTAATTGATCTGATATAAGGATTGCCACTCCTGCTTTCTTCTGATGTCCATTAGCATGGTAAATTCTTTTCCACCCCCTCACTTTAAACCTGGAGGTGTCTTCGGGTTTAAGATGAGTTTCTCGTAGGCAACATATAGATGGGTTTTGTTTTTTTATCCATTCTGATACCCTGTGTCTTTTGATTGGGGCATTTAGCCCATTAACATTCAGGGTAAGTATTGAGAGATATGAATTTAGTGCCATTGTATTGCCTGTAAGGTGCCTGTTATTGTATATTGTCCCTGTTTCTTTCTGATCTACTACTTTTAGGGTCTCTCTTTGCTTAGAGGACCCCTTTCAATATTTCCTGTAGAGCTGGTTTGGTATTTGCAAATTCTTTCAGTTTTTGTTTGTCCTGGAAGCTTTTAATCTCTCCTTCTATTTTCAATGATAGCCTAGCTGGATATAGTATTCTTGGCTGCATGTTTTTCTCATTTAGTGCTCTGAATATATCATGCCAGCTCTTTCTGGCCTGCCAGGTCTCTGTGGATAAGTCTGCTGCCAATCTAATATTTTTACCATTGTATGTTACAGACTTCTTTTCCCGGGCTGCTTTCAGGATCTTTTCTTTGTCACTAAGACTTGTCAATTTTACTATTAGGTGACGCGGTGTGGACCTATTCTTATTGATTTTGAGGGGGGTTCTCTGAACCTCCTGGATTTTGATGCTTGTTCCCTTTGCCATATTGGGGAAATTCTCTCCAATAATTCTCTCCAATATACCTTCTTCTCCCCTCTCTGTTTCCTCTTCTTCTGGAATCCCAATTATTCTAATGTTGTTTCATCTTATGGTGTCACTTATCTCTTGAATTCTCCCCTCGTGGTCCAGTAGCTGTTTGTCCCTCTTTTGCTCAGCTTCTTTATTCTCTTTCATTTGGTCTTCTATATCGCTAATTCTTTCTTCTGCCTCATTTATCCTAGCAGTGAGAGCCTCCATTTTTGATTGCACCTCATTAATAGCTTTTTTGATTTCAACTTGGTTAGATTTTAGTTCTTTTATTTCTCCAGAAAGGGCTTTTATATCTCCCGAGAGGGTTGCTTTAATATCTTCCATGCCTTTTTCAAGCCCGGCTAAAACCTTGAGAATTGTCATTCTGAACTCTATCTGACATATTACCAATGTCTGTATTGATTAGGTCCCTAGCCTTCGGTGCTGCCTCTTGTTCTTTTTTTGTTGTTGTGAATTTTTCCACCTTGTCATTTTGTCCAGATAAGAGTTTATGAAGGAGCAAGCAAAATACTAAAAGGGTGGCAACAACCCCAGGAAAATATGCTTTAGCCAAATCAGAAGAGATCCCAAATTGTGAGGGGGGAGAAAGGGGATAAATAGGGGTTCAGAAAGAAAAAAAAATAATAAACTATTAAAAAAAGAAATCCAATAAAGAAAAAATATAAAAAGAGGAAAAATATACATATATATATATATATATATATATATATATATATATTAGATAAACTATTTAAAAAACGTTAAAAAGAAAACGGTAAAAGTTAAAAAAAATAGCAGAAGAAGAGAAAAAGAAAAATAAATTGAAAAAGTAAAAAAATTAAATTAACTGCAAGGCTAAAAAAATCATGGGGAGAAAGCCATGAGTTCCGTGCTTTGCTTTCTCCTCCTCTGGAATTCCGCCCCTCTCCTTGGTATTGAAACTGCACTCCTTGGTAGGTGAACTTGGTCCTGGCTGGGTTTCTCGTTGATCTTCTGGGGGAGGGGCCTAGAAAGGACTTTTTTTAAAGATTTTTATTTATTTATTTGACAGACAGAGATCACAAGTCGGCAGAGAGGCAGGCAGAGAAAGGAGGAAGCAAGCTCCCCGCTGAGCAGAGAGCCCGATGCAGGGCTCGATCTCAGGACCCTGGGATCATGACCTGAGCCGAAGGCAGAGGCTTTAACCCACTGACCCACTCAGGCGCCCCCAGGAAGGACTTTAAATTTGGCCTCAGGAATAGTCAAACATCAATTCTTGGTCCTCCCTAATGCCCCGTATAACCTGATGGGAAGAGATCTCCTCCACAAACTATGGGCTGGCATTCAGTTCTCAGAAGGAGACATGACTGTGACTTTGGGACACCCCACTGTGCACTGTGCAGATGCTTGTGGCAGCAGTAGATGAACATCTCCTTTACGAGCCAGTCTCAAAACCAGAGGAGATAAGGGAGGGAAGCCTTCTCTAAACCCTACACGTTAAATTTCCCGAAGTCTGGGCAGAAAGGAGGCCTCCTGGCTGGCCAAAGTACAGCCTCCAGTAGTGGTACAGTTAAAAGCAACAGCTATGGCCATTCAAGTCCAGCAGTACTCCTTCCCCTGGGAAGCAAAGGAAGGGATCAGAAAACACATTAACTGCCTCTGAGGAGACAGGATCCTAGTTTCTTGCAAGTGTCCATGGAACACACTTGCCCATCAAAAAGGCTGAAACTGGGGAGTACCGACCCGTTCAGGACTTGCAGGAAGTTAACAAACAGGTTGAAGATATCCACCTGACGATGCCCAACCCCTATACCCTACTGTCCCTCCTGGGCCCCAAAAGAACTGTGTATACCATCTTAGATCTCAAGGATGCATTTTTCTGCATACCTTTGGCAAGGGAGTCTCAACCCCTCTTTGCTTTTGAGTGGTCTGACCCACAGGAAGGGTTCCAGGGCCAGTTCACCTGAACAAGACTTTCCCAAGGATTCAAGAATTCACCCACCATTTTTGACGAGGCCCTACATGAGGATTGGCGTGAGTACAGAATCACCAACCCAGACTGGAAGAGATTATGCTGAGTGAAATAAGTCAAGCAGAGAGAGTCAATTATCATATGGTTTCACTTATTTGTGGAACACAACAAATAGCATGGAGGACATGGGGAATTAGGAGAAGGGAGTTGGGGGAAATTGGAAAGGGAGGTGAACAATGAGAGACTATGGACTCTGAAAAACAATCTGAAAGGTTTGAAGAGGTGGGGGGGTGGGAGGTTGGGGGAACCAGGTGGTGGGTATTAGAGAGGGCACAGATTGCATGGAGCACTGGGTGTGGTACAAAAACAATGAATATTGTTATGCTGAAAATAAATTTAAAAAATGATTAAAAAAAAAAAAAGATCACCAACCCGAGAGTCACTCTGTTACAGTATGTTGATGACTTGCTAATAGCCGCTGAGGACTATGAGTCATCCTTGTGGGGGGACAAAAACTATCTTACAGATTCTGCAGGAAAAAGGGTATCAGGTGTCAGCAAGGAAAGCACAGCTCTGTCAGAGCCATGCCACTTATTTAGGCTTTGATCTCTACAAGGGAGTGCGTTCACTGTCTGAGTCCAGGAAACAGGTGATCACCCGATACCCTCGCCCCAGCACACCCCAACAAGTGAGGGAGTTTCTTGGGACAGTGGACTACTGTAGGCTATGGATACCGCGGTTCGTGGAGATTGCCTGACCCCTCTACGAACTGATTAAGGGAGGACTCACTATGGTAGACTGGACAGCTGAGGGCAGAAGGAGCATTTCAAAAATTACAAACAGCCTTACTGAGTGCCCCAGCACTGGCCATCCCAGATGTTACCAAGCTTGTATGTGGATGAAAAAGCAGGGGTGGCCAAAGGGGTTTTGACTCAGACTCTGGGGGCTTGTCAAAGGTTCCCCCTCGTGCCTCGGCATAATTGCTGCAATGGCCCTCCTGGTCAAGGATGCACGTAAATTAACTTTGGGTCAAAATCTCATCTTCAGCACCACCCAGGCTATTGAAGGCCTCCTCTGGACCCCACCAGACCGGTGGATGACAAACGCCCAAGTGACAGGGTATCAAGCCCTCCTCCTCAATGAAACGAAAGTGATTTTCAGGCCCCCAGCAGTGCTAAATCCAGCCACGTTGCTGCCAGAAAAGCTAGCTGACCACCCACACGACTGCAGGGAGGTCCTAACCCAGATCACAGGAATAAGGCCTGACCTCAGAGACACTCCCCTCCTGGATCCGGAGATGACTCTGTTCACAGATGGGACTAACTACGTGGCTGACGGAAAGAGGTATGTGGGGGCTGCGGTGGTTTCTCCTGAACAGGAGCTCTGGAAGGTGGCCCTGCCACACGGAACCTCAGTGCAAAATCCAGAGCTGATTGCACTCACCAAGACACTGCAGATGGCCAAGGGTTAGACTGCCAACATCTATACAGACAGCAGGTACAGCAGGTACGCCTTTGCTACTCTCCATATACACGGGACTATTTATTTTAAAAGGGGCCAATTAACAGCAGAAGGAAAAGAAATTAAAAACAGAAAAGAAATATTGGCTCTCCTCCAGGCTATTTGGGACCCGAAAGAGGTGGCTGTTATGCATTGCCTGGGACACCAAAAGGGGACTAATCTGGTTTCAAAAGGAAACCAATTAGCAGATCGAACTGCAAAGCAAGCAGCGAGGAAAACAGCTCTAGAAATGGTTTCACTCCCCGCTCCAGCCCTACCAGAAAATACAGATTATTCAGAGGAAGGTTTAAAACATTCACAAAAATGGACTAAATTAGACTATGAAGGGGATTGGGCTAAGACTAGAGCAGGAGAGTTAATTCTTCCTCGAAGACTAGGAAAACAAAATTAGTAAGCCAAATACATCAGGGCACTCATTTAGGGACACACAAGCTTAAGGAGCTCATGGCTAAACAGTTCCAGGTTTCTAAATTAGGGCGTATGGCTCAGGATGTGGTTGATAGATGTGCTCAATGTCAGACGGTAAATGCGGGAGGAACTAGGATGAGAAGAGGAAAAAGAGAAAGAGGAGGGGAACCAGGAATTTATTGGGAAGTAGATTTTACAGAGATGAAACAGGAAAAGTATGGACACAAGTATATATTAGTTTTTGTGGATACCTTTTCAGGTTGGGTAGAGGCTTTTTCTGCCAAACATGAAATGGCAGGAATGGTAGCCAAAATATACTACAGGAAATAATTCCTAGGTTTGGGTTGCCTCTCGTGATTGGGCCAGACAACGGCCCTGCATTTGTGAATTCAGTCTCACAGGCATTGGCCAAGGCCATGAGCACTAATTGGAAACTACACTGTGCCTACCTGACCCAGAGCTCCTGACAAGTAGAGAGAATGAACCAGACTCTTAAAGAGACCCTAACAAAGTTAATTCTGGAGACTGGCGGTGGATGGGTGGATCTTCTTCCCTTTGCCCTCCTTAGGGTGCAATGTACACCCTACTTAAACAAGGTGACCCCATTTAAAATAATGCTCAGGAGACCCCCTCCACCCTGCCTACGGCTACAAGAGGTTGCGCTAGCAGAAATGACTGATCAGTCTGTACTCCAGTCACTACAGGTGCTACAGTCTGTCTTAAAAAGAGCCCATACAGGGATCTGAGCTGCATACACTGAGACGGAGATGGAAATGGAACCACATCCATACCAACCCGGAGACTTGGTTTGGATACGCCACCACCAAGTGGAAAACTTGGAGCCTTGTTAGAAGAAACTGTTTGCTGTCATCCTATGGAGGACCCAAGGGATTCCAACATCTTACTGCAGGAATAAAATGGACAAAGTGTGCGGTTCCCATCCTAATCCCAGCACTAGTTGTGTCAGGGATAACAGGGTCCACAACAATAGAAACTGCAGATTTAATAAAGGATGACTTAACATACAGTTCCTTAAAAAAAAAAAAAAAAAGAGGGGCTCTGCGTAGCCCTGGGAAAGAAATACTGCTTCTGGGTATTAACACTCTAATATCATTTGTACAAAAAAAGAAATTGGGGCAATAAAAATGTTAGTCCTACAAACTCAGTATAACACCTTACAACAGGAAAACATAAAACTGGCTAAAAAGTCAAAGAATTGACTAATCTCTGAAGAAAAGGGGGGGATATTAGGGCCAATTTAATGCTAAAACTTGTTTAACTATTAGGGCCTGCATATTGCTCTAGGTAGCCATATTGTTGTTTACATCCACAGACTTCATTCTGGCAATAAACGCCCCTGTAGTTCCTGGTATGGTTCCAGGTATCGATTCATGGAGTAAACGCCTTAACAATAGAAGCCACGTACCTTGGGTCTGCCGTTATGCCCTATAAAACCAGCCTGTGAGATCTGGAGGGGGTCGCTCTCTTCGGAGGTGGCCCTGGACAGTCAGTCTGACTTCTAATGCGTGGCATAGAATAAAGCTTTGCATAACTTTCACTTTGTCTCAGTCTCGTTCCTTTGATAACGGACCCCAACATATACTACCAGAACAAAAGCAAATACATAGAAACACTGACAGAAGAAAAAGACAGGAGGGTGGTTATAAATCCTCAGTGTGGGCGAGGAAGATTATTTTGATTCTTCCTGGGTATATCTGATATCTTTGTTAAAGGACTCAACTTTCCCACAATAAAGGGGGACTAAAACTGATTTATATATAGGAATAGTATTGATTGGGTAAAGATTACCTTGAAGGTTATCTCTACATGAATATTTTAAAAATAGAAAAGGAAAAGTAAAACACGGGTATATGTATCAAAAAAAGTTCAAGTAAAAAGGTTAGTATGGAATTTTTGTACTGAACATCTCATTGTGATGGTAAATAAGTTAAAAATTATTTTTTAAAAAAGGAATGAAAATAGTGGGAATTAATTAAAAATAAAAGTTGTATCTATGAAATATACAAGTTTTTGGGCAATACTGGGAGTTTAATATCTTCTTTTCCCACATATTGGGGTTTTACAGTTTTATGGGGACACCCTGTTGGTTATCATCTCATTTTTTTTGGCTGGCTTTCTGGGGGAGGGGTCTGCCGGGTTGTTTTTCAGGTAGTCTTGCTTGGGTTGACTCCTCCTGCCCACTATTAAGGGGCTGGGCTCTGAGGAAGCCAGTTTTTCAGGCTTTTGTACTCTGTAGGGTTCCCCCCACCCTTGGTGGCTTTTGGTCGTTCTTTGGAGATTTAGAGGAAAGCAAACTGCACCCAGACCTCTGTCTCCGAGAGAAGCCTCAGTCTTTTCCCCTCTGGGTGGTCCAGAACACATAGACTCCCCCCTCTGCTACCTCCCAGCCACCATCTCAGGTGTCGCAGGAGCTCCCACTTGTCTCTGCACCCTGGTGCTACTAAAACCATGAGCGATATTGGTTCAGGGAGCCACTTCCAGTGGCTGCATTTGCCAGGCTGCTGTCTGGGCAGGTCCAGACAGCCGGAGAGATCCCAACCAGAGACAGCACGCTGAGATTTTCATGTCCGCCATGCTGCGAGTGTTCAGACTCTTGGTTGGTCATAGAGACCACCAGCTAGAGACTGCATGGACCTCTCTTAGGGGAGGATGTGGAGCATGGCTCAGGCCCCCATTGTGCAGTGTGGGTACAGAGTGCAACAGGCTGTGGTTCTAAAGAGCAACTGGCTGCTGAGCACCTGGACTCTCTCACGTGGACCAGTGGCTCAGGACAATGCTTCACCACACACTCTCTGGCGTGGCTTGGCAGTAGCCATCCTGGGTCGGTGGGCTTAAGCCCATTCCCATAGCCGCCCCATTCCACCAGTTGCCCCTTAAGATCCTTTGCTCTTTTTGAGTGCTTTTAACCAGACTCCAAGTTAATTCTGGTCCCCAATCACAGGACACTCTCGTATTGGGGTATTACTTTCCAATGGGTCACTTTGGGAGGCTCTCCCCCTTATATTTATCCTCTGAAGTCAGTCCCATCATTCCAACTCCACTGCTTAAATTCATCACTGACGTCTTCTGCCCCCATAGAGATCCAGAAGTGTATAAGCCTACATCTCAAGCTGATTTCATGCATGTTCAGAATGGTCTGACAGACAATAGGCTCACTTTAGGGGACTGGTTGAAACAGCATCTCCTACTTTTCTGCTATCTTGCCCCCCTCCTCTGGTTTACGCATTCAATAATATCTGTATCGAAATACCATCAACAGATTTCATGGCACTGGAACAAACAATCCTATAATTTGTTGGAGCCCAAAAAGACACCAAATCACCAGGGAAATGTTGAAAAAGAAAATTAAAGCAGGGGCCATCACAATACCTCATTTCAAGCTATATTACCAAGCCATAGTCATCAAGAGAGTATGGTGCTGGCACAAAAACAAACACATAGATCAGTGGAACAGAATGGAGACCCCAGAAATAGACCCTCAATTCTATGGTCAACTACGGTTTTAGAAATCACAAAAGAACAATCAATGCAGAAAAGGCAGTCTTCTGAAAAACAATCTGAAGGGTTTGAAGAGGTGGGGGGTGGGAGGTTGGGGGAACCAGGTAGTGGGTATTAGAGAGGGCACGGATTGCATGGAGCACTGGGTGTGGTACAAAAACAATGAATACTGTTATGCTGAAAATAAATTTTAAAAAAGATTAAAAAAAAAAAAAAAGAAAAGACAGTCTTTTCCACAAATGGTTCTCAGAAAACGGGACAACTACATGCAGAAGAAAGAAACTGGACCATTCTATTACACTACACACAAACATAAGCTCCAAGTGTATGAAGGACAACAGTGTCAGACAGAAATCCATCAAAATGCTAGAGAACACAGGTAGTAACCTCTTTGACACTGCCCACAGCAACTTCTTTCAAGACACCTCTCTAAGGCAAGGGAAACAAAAGCAAAAATTAACTTTTGGGACTTCATCAAGATAAAAAGCTTTTGTACAACAAAGTAAACAGTCAACAAAACTAAGACACAGTCCATGGAATGTAAGAAGATATTTGCAGTTGACATTATAGAAAAAGGGCTCATATCCAAGACCTATAAAGAACTTAAAAACTCAATACCCAAAAACAATTAATCCAGTTAAGAAATGGGAAGAAGACAGGAACAGACACTTTTTCAAAAAAGACTTAGAAATGGCTGACAGAACAAGAGAAAATGTCCAACAACACTAGCCATCAGGGAAATACAAGAAAACACCATAATGAGATGTCACCTTATACCCGTTAGAATGGCCAAAATCAACAGGACAGGAAATAACAAATGTTGGCAAGGATGTGGAGGAAGGAGAACCCTCTCACACTGTTGGTGGGAATGCAAGCTGGTATAGCCACTCTGGAAAACAGTATGGAGTTTCCTCAAGTAGTTAAAAATAGAGCTACCTTTTGACCCAAATGCACTACTGGGTATTTATCCTTAAGATACATCTGTAGTGAAAAGAAGGGGCACCTGCCCTCCACTGTTCACAGCAGCAATATCCACAATAGCCATACTGTGGAAGGAGCTGAGATACCCTTCCACAGATGAATGGATAAAGAAGATGTGGTCCATATACACAATGGAATATTATTCAGCCAACAGAAAGGATGAATACTTACCAATTACATCGATGTGGATAGAACTGGATGGTATCATTCAAAGTGAAATAAGTCAGCCAGAGAAAGACAATCATCACATGGTTTCAGTCATATGTTGAATAGAAGAGACAGGGCAGGTGATCATAAAGGATAGGAGGGAAAACTGAATGGGAAGAAATCAGAGAGAGAGAGACAATCCATAGGAAACTTTTACCTCTGGGAAACAAAGTGAGGGTTACAGAAGGGAGTGGGTGGAGATATGGGGAAGCTGGGTGATGATTAAGGAAGGCATGTGTTGTAATGAGCACTGGATGTTTTATGCAACTAATGAGTCATTGAACACTGCATCAAAAACTGATGATGTACCATAATTGACTGATTGAATATAATAATAGAAAGTCCTTGTTTCCTTGATCTGTTTAGATCTTTGGTTAGATGATCTGTCCATTGCTGTGAGTGGGGTGTTAAATATCCCTACTATTATTGCACTATTATCAATGTGCTTCTGCATTTTGATATTAATTATTTATATACTTGACTGCTCCCAGGTTAGGGGCATAATATCAACAATTTTTAGAACTTCTTATTTGCTAAACACTTTTACTATGATATAGTGCCCTTCTTCATCTCTTATTACTATCATTGGATTAAACACTATTTGTCTTATATAAGCATGGCTACCCTAGCTTTCTTTTGAGGTCCACTGGCATAATCAATAGTTCTCCATCCCTTTACTTTCTTTTTTTTTAAGCTTTTTTTTTTAAGATTTTATTTATTTATTTGACAGAGAGAGATCACAAGTAGATGGAGAGGCAGGCAGAGAGAGAGAGAGAGAGAGAGATGGAAGCAGGCTCCCTGCTGAGCAGAGAGCCCGATGCGGGACTTGATCCCAGGACCCTGAGATCATGACCTGAGCCGAAGGCAGTGGCTTAACCCACTGAGCAACCCAGGTGCCCCTACATCCCCTTACTTTCAAACTGAAGGTGTCTTTGGTTCTAAAATTAGTCTCTTGTAAGCAGGAAATTATGGGGCTTGTCCCTTAAGATCTGGAACCTGAAAGGGATGTCCACTCTCACCACTGCTTTTCAAGGCAGTACTGGAAGACTAGCCTCAGCAATCAGAAAACAAAAAGAAATAAAAGTCATCCAAAATGGGAAAGAAGAAGTCAAACTCTCATGCTTCACAGATAACATGAAACTCTGTACAGAAATCCCAAAAACTTCTGGCAAAAAAATTACTAGAACTGATAAGCAATTCAGCAAAGTGTCAGGATATACAATCAATGAACAGAATTCAACTGTGTTTCTATACACTAACAATGAGGCAGAAGAAGGATAATCAAGCAATTGATCCCCATGACAATTGCACCAAAAATAAAGATACCTAGGAATAAACCTAAATAGAGAGGTAAAGGATCTGTACTCTAGAAACTACAGAATACATATGAGATAAATTGAGAAAGACATAAAGAAATGGAAAAAAGACATTTCATGTTTTTCCATTCTCAATAAAGCAGGGAAAAATATCCAATGGAAAAAAGACAGTCCCTTCAATAAATGGTTTTGGGAAAGTTTGACAGCATCATGCAGAAGAATGAAACTGAACCATTCTCTTACACCGTACACAAAGATGAACTCAAAATGGATGAAAAACCAAAATGTGAGTCAAGTATTCATCAAAATCCTAGAGAAGAATGCAGGCAACAACCTCCTTGACCTCAGCCACAGGGACTTCTCGCCAGGCACATTTCCAAAAGCAAGACAAACAAAAGGAACAATGAATCATTGGGGCTTCATCAAAATGAAAACTTCTGCCTACGAAAGGAAACTGTCAACAAACCTAAAGGCAACTAAGAGAGTGAGAAGAAGTTATTTGAACATGTCTTATCAATGAAAGGGTTAGTATCCAAGATATATAAAGAACTTATCAACTCAGCACCTCAAAACACCTAAATAATCCACGCAGGAAATGGGTAGAATACACAAATATATATTTCTCCACAGAAGACAGACAAATGGCTAACAGATTCAAGAAAAACTGTTCAATATCACTTGGCATCGGGAGAAAAGATATCAAAACTGCAATGAGATACCACCTCACCCTAGTTAGAAGGGCTAAAATTATTGAATTAGGAAACATTGGTTAGCAAGGATGCAAAGAAAGGGTAAATCTCTTGTACTGTTGCCGGGAATGCAAGCTGGCACAGCTACACTGGAAAACAGTATGGAGCTTCCTCAAGAAGTTAAAAATAGACCTACCCTACAACCCAGCAATTCCACTACTATGTATTTACCCCATAGTACAGATGTAGGGAAAGAAGGGGCACATGCACCCCAATGTTCACAGCAGCAATGTCTGCAATAGCAAAACTGTGTCAGGAGCTCAGATGTCCTTCAACAGAGGAATGGATAAAGAAGGTGCGGTTCATATATACAACAGAATATTGTTCAGCCTCCAGATAGGATGAATACCTAACATTTGCATCAACATGGATGGAACTGGAGGGTATTACTGTAAGTGAAATGAGTCAGTCAGAGAAAGATAACTATAATATGGTTTCCTCATATGTGGAATATAAGGAATAGTGCAAAGGACAATAGGGGAAAGGAGGGAAAACTGAATGGGAAGAAATCAGAGAGCGAGACAATCCATAAGAGACTCTGGACATGGAGTAACATGTTGAGGGTTCAGAAGGGAGGGAGTTGTGGAGATGGGGTAAGAGGGTGATAGATATTAAGGAGGGGACATGATCTAATGGGCACTGGGGTTAATGCAACTCGTTAATCATTGAACACTACATCAAAAACCAATGATGTAAAAAAAACTAATGATGTACTATGCATTAGATAATTGAACTTAAAAAAAGGATTAATACCTAAAATCTACAAAGAATGCACCAAACTCAACACCCAAAAATCAATTAATTCAGTCAAAAATGGGGAGAACGCATGAACAAACATTTCTCCAAAGAAGACATACAAATGGCCAAGAGAAACCTGAAAAAATGCTCCACATCATTCAGCATCGGGGAAATACAAATCAAAACCACAATATAATATGACTTAACACAGGTGAGAATGGCTATAATGACAAGACAGGAAACAACAAATGTTGGCAAGGATGTGGTGAAAGGGGAACCCTCTTGCACTGTTGGTGGGAATTCGACCTCGTGCAGCCACTCTGGAAACAATATGTCGGTGCACACCCCAGAGCTCAGGACACCCTGGGAAGACCATGGGATGGCAGGTAGTGGAAGCAGCAAGCTCTGGAGGGGAGGAAGAATGTGGTAACTTGTGTCCCTTAGGACCTTCTGACCACCAGCCCCAGCCCCAGATGGAGGTGCAGAGAGAGGCTGGAAGTGACAGATTCCTGTAGGGCTCTGCAGTGTCCATTGCTGTGAACAAACCCATGCTTAGGGCTCGGCTCCTCTGTTTTCCTGCCTCTGAGTCACAATTTCCCTTATAACCTCACACTCTGGGAAGTGGTTCAGGTACCCCTGAGCCATGATTGATTCAGTCATTGCAAGATGCTAAATAACACAAATGATCTTACTTATGTCCTCTCCACTTAAAGATGTGATCCTGCCTATGTAATGATTTAGGTTTCAAAGGCATATTGCATGCGCTGTTATGGGAAAGATCTGCTCCAGAGCTTAGATAAAATTACACAACAACCAATATCTACAAGGAGGCATCACCACCCTGTATGAAAGCTGTGCTTATTTATTAAAAAAACTAACACATACCCTTACTTGGGTGTCAACCCAACGTTGACACCAAAATATTCTTTCATCATGAAAATATGGTTTTAGAAACAATAACAATTAGGTACATTCCATTTTATGTGTCCATAATGATACAATTCCTCTCTAGTGTCTTTTAAAATAATATAAAAGTATCTAAGTATCCATCTGTCATCTATCTGTTCTATAGTCATCTGATCTCTATCTGAAGTCTATTCATCTATCTCACCATTTATCCTCTTGCTGCAAGTCTTTCAGGAATATGAACATAAGCCCCACAATCTCTTATTAGACCTCTAATGTTTAGATCCTAATAATCTCTGGGTCATTAACACCATTTCCTTCAGGGTAGTATTTGAGTGTCATTAACTCCACGCCTGAATTAATGATCATCTCTGTGCTGCATAAGAGAAAAGTTACCAACTTTTCTTTAAAACAAGATCCTCCTCCCAGAGATAACAGTCCCCTGTGTGAGGTGGATTTCTCAGGACAAGAGAAGCACCCTCCAAGCATAGGAACTGTAACTGCAAAACACAGAGTAGGTGCCTTGTGTTGGTGTCCATGAACTTGAGGACAAAGATATCACTTACATGTTTTGCAGACATCTTTGCAGACATAGCCCATCAGCAGAGACCATTGGGATCAAAGGTCTCCAGATATGCAGATGCTGTGCAGGTAGTTGTGCATTGGAAAGCTGTCGCTACAAAGTATGGATCCCATTAAATATCTTTTTGAAAAATAGTTTAGATTAAAATGAATTTTGAATCACTCGTTTATTCAGCATTTATCCTTTGCTCAGAAAATGAGCCCATCTATTGACCTGCTTCCAACACAGCTCATAGACCAAGGGCTCAACCATCCTAGAACAACATACCTTGTGAGTTCAACAAGGAGATACCCACAGGTGGTCCTGGAAGGTCCGGAGGAGCCTGCCCCTGTCCTAGTTGACTTAAGAGAACAGGCTCCCTCCCACACATGCAAACTTCTCCTCAATCTCTAGGGTAAAATCCACTCTCAGGCAGTAGGAGCTCACAGCTCTCTTCAGACAGGGTGACGTCTCTGGGGAAGGCAGAGCTGTGGTCTATGGGAATATGAGTTTCTAGGCCCTTCTCTGTGTCTGGTGACAGCTCCTCAAAAAGATGGTGCAGATGTCAGACATGGCACCATTGGGATGGTTGTGAATGTCGTGAGTGACTCGGCCTTGTGCCCAGGTGTCCTGTCCCAGGTGCTGCTTCAGGAGTCAGGCTCATGACTGGTGAGGGGATCACAGACACTACACCTCACCAATGTTGTCTCTGGATTCTCCATGTCATGCAGTAATTTCTGGTGGAACTGAATCCTCCAACCCCAAGTGACTGGGTGCAGTGAATTGGTTTATAAATCATAGGTAAAGCACACATGACAGGCCATCCAACAAGAGCCACATGTCCTTCTCCAGGGTCACATCCAAGAACGAGTTCTTGCAGCTGACTGATCTCAGTGCCACCAAGGTCCTGGCCATGTATTACTGTGTAGAGACATAGTGAGGGCATGTCAGTGTGAGCCCAGACCCAAACCTCCCTGCAGGGACACAGGAGAGGCTGGGCTGCAGGAATAGTCAGGACACCAGGGGGCGCTCGAGTCGCAGGGGGCACTCAGGACACCAGGGGGTGCTCAGGCCCACCAAGTACAGCGTAGGTCTAGGTACAGGTGAAGAAGGTGAATTGTTTTCCTTCTCAGCTAGAAAAATATGTACTGGGCTTGGGGGGTCTGGATTTTTACAGGTTCTGATATTTTATTAGTATTGTATATTATAATCATTGTTTCATGTTGAAATAATTTTTACACTAAAATATATGTTACGTGTTCTCTGGAAATAAAAGATGAAAAATATATATTCCAAAGAAATAATAATGTGCAACTCTTTCCTTTTATCCTTCCAGATTTTATGAATATTTTTTGCTGTTTCTAACTACAAAGCAATTGGATTTTAATATATAACTATAAATAAATGCATAGTTTAAAAAATCTCTAGGATAATCTATTTATTAAATATTTTAATGAATATTATTATTAAATATTTTAATACCATTTAATACTATTAAACACTCTTATTAACTATTTCAATAAAATATTCCTATAAATAATTCCTAAATAATAAAGTTGAATGATGGACAAAGTATCAGTATTTTGGATTATCCATAACTGCCTTCAATATATCCATATACTATGCATGAATTAATTTTGAATTTTTCACTTCAAATGTACTCATTCATTAGACTGTTCTTGACAAAATCAGTATTGCTCTGTGTTTTGGAAAGATGACATCATCTTGAGACTCTCATCTGCACTCTTGCTTCTTCAAGGCTTTAAGAATTGCCCCCAGGATGAACAGAACCTATCTTCCCCCATCAGTGTCCAAGGACCAGGGGTCTCTCCCTTCTTAGATCTCATGATCTTTTCATCATCTCTTTACTCCTCATTATCCTCACCCAGCTCTTGTCCCAAACACGCAGCATGACACTTCATTCATAGAACTTTGACTGTTAGCCCTTCATATGTCTGACACATTTTGGCACTTACAAGTGACAAGAACATACCAGAAGCTCCATGTACTTGTCATAGTTCTCCTGAGGAAAGGAACACATAGCCCACTGCAAATATCACTGAAGAGTCTGAGAAGACCCATGATCTACTAATACAAGGTGGAGACCCAGGATGGCCTGTGATGTAAGTCTCATCAGATTCTCAGTGGGGTCTAGTCAGAGATCCTGGGGACCTGAAGGTGTAACTGCATCCAAGGGCAGGAGGTGATCAGTGTACCTGATCAAGCATGCACACAGGAAGTAAACATGAGGGAATTCCCCCTTCCTGAGCCTTTTATTCTACTCAGTACCTTAATGGACTGGATGATGCCCACATACAGAGAGACCATGGATGCAAATGCCAATCCATTCCAAAAACAACATCACAGACACCCAGAGAAACAATGTTCAATCCACTTAACCATATCCCTGTCACACTGACACATTGAGTTAACCATCAACCATCAACTTCCCATAAACTGGGCATCCATATTCATTGCCTTAATCACACTCATTCTGCAAACAAAGAAAATAACACAGTCACAATTTCACCATATATGATACAAGTATCTTGCATACAACCGAAACCATCTAAAGCCTTCCCCAGAAGTGGAGGTGAAGCCCTTCAGTGTTGTTTTCTCTTCTCATTGATATCCCTCAATTGAAATAGTATGATGGAAAATTAAGAATTCTTAAATGCAATGATATAAAGTCAATACATCTTATGTTACATGGCAAAGAAAAAGACAGGAAACAAAACAAA
Organism: Lutra lutra; assembly: GCF_902655055.1. Taxonomy (NCBI): domain Eukaryota; kingdom Metazoa; phylum Chordata; class Mammalia; order Carnivora; family Mustelidae; genus Lutra; species Lutra lutra. The sequence goes on along the minus strand of NC_062284.1, from coordinate 148,061,590 downwards.
GACATACCATATATTTAAAAAATAAGGGGGACATAAGCATGATAACTAAGGTCCTCATTTCTGTAACTGGAAACGACTGAAAATTGGGATATAGAACTGCTTTTGTACTCTACCAATGATGTATTCACCCTGTTGTCAGCCAAATCTTCAGCCGTGCCAGGTCATTACCTGACAGGATGACCAGCATCTTCATTCCAGAAGGATCTAGACTTTGCCTCAAATTTGGAAGATGTTGCCACTGAACTAATGTTGTAATCCTGTCTTCCTTAGAGAATTTCTGTCATATAAAACAGGTGCTCTAGGGAAGTGGAGAACATGATAAGACAAGTCAGTTCCCTCTGAGGAACTAACTGAAGGTCTTGGAGGGCACTGGGGTAGGAGGTTGGTTGAGCCTGGTGGTGGATATTGTTGAGGGAACGTATTGCATGGAGTACTGGGTGTGGTGCATAAACAATGATTTCTGAAACACTGAAAAGAAATTTAAAAAATAAATAATTTTTTTAAAAGAATTTTTTTAAAAAGTAAATATTTTTTTATTTTTTTCCCAGATTAGAATATCTTTTTTTTTTTCAGCATAACAGTATTCATTGTTTTTGCACCACACCGAGTGCTCCATGCAGTCCCTGCCCTCCTTAACACCCACAACCTGACTCCCCTAACCTCCCACCCCCTTGCCCCTTCAAAACCCTCAGGTTGTTTTTTTTTTTTCTGTTTTTTTTTTTTTTTTTTTTTTTTTTTGCGTAACAGTATTCATTGTTTTTGGACCACACCCAGTGCTCCATGCAATCCGTGCCCTCTCCAATACCCACCACCTGGTTCCCACAATCTCCCACCCTCACCCACACCTTCAAACCCCTCAGATTGTTTTTTCAGAGTCCATAGTCTCTCATGGTTCACCTCCCCTTCCAATTTCCCTCAACTCCCTTCTCCTCTCCATCTCCCCTTGTCCTCCATGCTATTTGTTATGCTCCACAAATAAGTGAAACCATGTGATAATTGACTCTCTCTGCTTGACTTATTTCACTCAGCATAATCTCCTCCAGTCCTGTCCATGTTGCTACAAAAGTTGGGTGTTCATCCTTTCTGATGGAGGCATAATACTCCATAGTGTATATGGACCGCATCTTCCTTATCCATTCGTCCGTTGAAGGGCATCTTGGTTGACATGATTCTTTATATGGAAAACCCAAAATGCTCCACCCCTAAACTACTAGAATTCATACAACAATTCAGCAACGTAGCAGGATACAAAGTCAATGTAAAGAAATCAGTGGCTTTCTTATACACTAACAATGAAAATACAGAAAGGGAAATTAGAGAATCGATTCCATTTACTATAGCACCAAGAACCATAAGATACCTGGGAATAAACCTAACCAAAGAGGTAAAGGATCTGTACTCGAAGAACTACAGAACACTCATGAAAGAAATTGAAGAAGACACAAAAAGATGGAAGACCATTCCATGCTCTTGGATCGGAAGAATAAACATTGTTAAAATGTCTATACTGCCTAGAGCAATCTATACTTTTAATGCCATTCCAATCAAAATTCCACCATTATTTTTCAAAGCCCTGGAGCAAATAATCCAGAAATTTGTATGTAACCAGAAGACACCCTGAATCACTAAGGAAATGTTGAAAAAAAAAAAAAAAAACCTGGGGACATCACATTCCCTGATTTCAAGCTTTACTACAAAGCTGTGATCTCCAAGACAGCATGGTACTGGCATCAAAACAGACACATAGACCAGTGGAACAGAGTGGAGAGCCCAGATATGGACCCTCAACTCTATGATCAGTTAATCTTCGACAGAACAGGAAAAATATACAATGAAAAAAAAAGTCTCTTCAATAAATGGTGCTGGGAATATTGGACAGCTATATGTAGAAGAATGAAACTCGACCATTCTCTAACACCGTACACAATGATAAACTCAAAATGGATAAAAGCCCTCAATGTGAGACAGGAATCCATCAGAATCCTAGAGGACAACATAGGCAGTAACCTCTTTGATATCAGCCAAGCAACTTCTTTCAAGATATGTCTCCAAGGGCAATGGAAACAAAAGCGAAAATAAACTTTTGGGACTTCATCAAAATAAAAAGCTTCTGCACAGCAAAGGAAACAGTCAAGAAAACAAAGAGGCAACCCACAGAATGGGAGAAGATATTTGCAAATGACAGTACAGACAAAAGGTTGATATCCAGTATCTATAAAGAACTCCTGAAACTCAACACACACAAAACAGATAATCGTATAAAAAAATGGGCAGAAGATATGAACAGACACTTCTCCAATGAAGACATACAAATGTCTATCAGACACGTGAAAAATGTTCATCACTAGCCATCAGGGAGATTCAAATTAAAACCACATTGAGAAACCACCTTACACCAGTTAGAATGGCCAAAATTAGCAAGACAGGAAACAACATGTGTTGGAGGGGATGTGGAGAAAGGGGAACCCTCTTACACTGTTGGTGGGAATGCACGTTGGTGCAGCCACTTTGGAAAAGTGGAGATTCCTCAAGAAATTAAAATAGAGCTTCCCTATGACCCTGCAATGGCACTACTGGTTATTTACCCCAAAGATACAGATGTAGTGAAAAGAAGGGCCATCTTACCCCAACGTTCATAGCAGCAATGGCCACGGTCACCCAACTGTGGAAAGAACCAAGATGCCCTTCAGCGGACGAATGGATAAGGAAGATGTGGTCCATATATACATGATGGATTATTATGTCTCCATCAGAAAGGATGAACACCCAACTTTTGTAGCAACATGGACAGGACTGGAAGAGATTATGCTGAGTGAAATAAGTCAAGCAGAGAGAGTCAATTATCATATGATTTCACTTATTTGTGGAGCATAACAAATAGCATGGAGGACAAGGGGAGATGGAGAGGAGAAGGGAGTTGAGGGAAATTGGAAGGGGAGGTGAACCATGAGAGACTATGGACTCTGAAAAAAGATCTTAGAATTTTGAAGGGGTGGGGGGTGGGAGGTTGGGGGCACCAGGTGGTGGGTATGGTAGAGGGCACGGATTGCATGGAGCACTGGGTGTGGTGCAAAAATAATGAATACTGTTATGCTGAAAAAATAAAAAAATTAATTTAAAAAAAAAACAAAAAAAACAAGGAATACTGTTATGCTGAAAATAAAAAATAACATAAAATTTTTTAAAAAGAAATTAAAAAATCACTGGTGAGTTCCGCCTTTAACTGTGTCTCAATATCATGCAGAAGCAAATGTGAACCAGGTTCAACTTTTTCTTCCCCTCTGAAGTAATTGTAGGACTCTCCCTATGAGGCCATATATGTAGATTAGGATAGAGAAAGCAGTATAGCAGGACTGGGGATCATGGGCATGTGGAAATACTTCATGTGACTTCCTTACATCTTCAGGATCTCTTCAGACACCATCATTTCTTCCATCGGCTGGTGGAGTATCAGTGTACATGCTCCACTTTATGGCTTGGACATTCAAATAATGCCCACTTCAAGATGGACAGCTCAATTTCCATGGCAACCTAGGGACTCAGGCTTGAACCTATAGTTCCTAAGATCCAGAAACAGGCTTCCAGCTATTTCTCAAAAGAAGAATCATGATCTGTAAAGACTGGCGGGGCTTTCCTCCAAAATTTTAAAGTCCAAGACTGTGATTTACCTATAGGGGACTGCCACAGCTCTTAACAAATTGTGTAGCACAAACTGGACATGGGAATGGGCAGCAGGTGACTATCACCACCCCTACATCCTCTATATCCATGATGGTAGCACTAATCTTAGCAGTTCTTCAAGGAACATGTATCAGCATAATGTCCTATTCTTCTAGAAAGAGGTAATTATATACATCAATATGTTCATCCTCACAAGATACCACTACACCTGCACTAAGAATGGCTAAAATACAAAAAGACTGACAATACATTATGCCAACAAGCATGTACATAATGTAGAACTATTATTCATTTCCAGGTGAAATTTTGCATGCAGAAAGAACATATGTAATTAGATCCCATGGTAAGAAAGCCTGAGAAGTCCCAGGCTCCGTCCTCTACAAGCTGGTGGGGATGGTGGAGTAAATCATTCACAAACTGTTGTATGGAGAACCAGGGGATCCATTGATGTATTACTCAGTCCAAGAATAGGAAAGGAAAAGAGGAGATGAGCAGTTCAGGCAATGAGATTGAAATGAAAGGGTGACTTCCTCCTTCTTATGCCCGTGTTCTCTTCAGGTTCTCAGTGGGCTGGAGGATACTCACCTCCACTCGGAAAGCAAGTCTGTTACACAGCAGGGATCCAATGCTAATCTCACCTAGAAGCACACTCATTCCTATTGAAATCCAAGGTTTCTGTGCAAGGCTTGTAGACTCAGTCATTTCTGTGCCTCTCTGTAGTGTGGGGGTGGATTCCTCTGTGCCCTCAACTTTCTAAGGGGACCAAGAAATGTGTCTTCCTTTTTCAATATCTTCGATATTTTCTTGCTTCAAAGATGGTGTGCTAAGTACACAGTGCTTTATATATTGAGGCTCAAAATGGCACTCTGCTGTTGTATTTTAGAATATCTTACCCTTATTTCCCTTCCTCCTTTGATCCAGTGGTCCTATGAACCCAACTGCTGTTTTAATGTGGAAAGCCCATTGAAAATTGTTCAATTACTATATCTTCGCAGTAAGTGACTGTTGCCACCTGAGGTCCAGGCACATAATCTCACAAAACAAGTCACATAGAGAAGAAAGCATTTGTCAGCAATGAGACAGTCACTTTGAGCAGGAAGTCAGAGGTGCTCCAATAGGACAGAATGGCAGGGATATTGTCAGCAGCACTCAGTATCACAGTGCAGTGGACATTGCTGCATTGTGAATGCTTTGGCTGGATGGCAGTGTTCTTGATGAACAGGATCCTTTCAGGAATTGAAACTACTGGATCTGAAGATGGACGACAAGTCCTCTGCCCACCCTGTGGGGTCAGAGGGCCTTATCTAAGAAAACCTAAATTGAGGTTGATCAGAATTGCACCTGAAACTGCATTCTTCCATCTTGTCATTTTTTCTAAGATTCTACCTTCTTCTGTGTGTTACAAAAGCAAGTTATGTTGAGGGCTTGGTGCTTCAGAGAGATCTGAAGAGAGATCTCTGGTGTGTACTGGTGTGTACTGTGTACTGTTTGTTCTCTGCTGTTCTGTTTTAGCAGAACTTGCCTTCAGGCAATTTGTATAAAGAGCCACTCCTTGGCTGAAGTGGGCAGTGTTTGGTCATTAGCCAGAATGTGGGAGTTTTAAGTAGAGGCACTCTGCTGGGCTTGTTAAATGGGATCTGATACCACCTCCTTAGAACTGAGGGCCTGCAGAATTCCCTGGTCAGGAGATGTGGAGTGTGCAGGGTGCAGCCACTCTGAAATACAGGATGTAGATTCCCCAAATACTTACAAGTAGAACTACACTATGATCCAGCAATCACACAACTGGATATTTACCCAAAGAGTGCAAAAAGACTAGTTCACAGAGAACCTCACACCCCTATATTAACAGCAGCATTATTTACAATAGCCAAACTATGGAAACAGCCCACGTGTCCACTCGTTGAAGAATGATAAAGAAGAGGTGGTATATGCAGAGAGAGTGGAACGTTACTCACTCATACAAAAGAATGAAATCTTGACATTTCCAATGACTTAGATGGAGCTAGAGAGATTTATGCTAAGTGTATAAGTCAGTGAAAGACAAATACCATATAATTTCACTCATATGTTGAATTTAAGAAACAAAATAAATGAGGAAAGGGGGGGAAGAAGGAGACAAAACAAGAAACATACTCTTAACTACAGATAACAGACTGATGGTTACCAAAGGGGTGGCAGAGGGAGGTGGGTTACATAGGTTTGGGTCTTGTTAAATATGCCCTACATTAAATAACTGTAATTTAAATAAAAACTGAAAAAAATAACTGCAAACAGTCATTGTGTTCATGCTCCTGAACTTCACAACATACCACAGAAGGATTTTTCCATTAAACAAAGCTGATATTATTCAGGGATTTACTTATTACCGCTTCTGTGAAACTGAATGGTTAACAAGCTACCAAGATCCAAATTCTTGAACTCCTATTACTATAAAGTGACTCATACTGGGAAACATAACTAATCCTTAGATTTTTAAGGTTTTATAGCTTGTAGGGTTAGGGAGTCGATTGCTTATTTTTAAATTTTGCTTCTTGACTATTCATTTGTTTTAATTTAACTTTTGCATAATTGCCTTCTGTTTTGTCCTTTGTATGTGACAGAAGAAAGGAACAACACAACTGGTAAACATTAACATACTCTATGTATCTCAACTCTACTCAGTTAAACCAGTAACACCAGGAAGCTCTTGCAAAGGTGCGGATGACATCCTATGAGGGGCAAGACTAAGGTCCAGTCCTGAGGCCCTGATCATGGCAGGAATGGTCCACATGTCAGGTGTGGTGGAAGAAATGAGACTCTGTTGGAAATACTTCAGTGTGAAATCATGTGGTGTATATGCTTGTCACCATTTTATTTTACATTTCAAAAATTTAAGATGCTACATATTATGTGGTGTGATTATTTTCTAAAATAAAACAATTAAAGACAGGCATTTCTAACTAATACAGAAAATCTACACTCATATATTTAGTGAATGTTTTTAAACTTGCAGAGTAATTTGAATAGTCTCTCTAATTTAGGTTAAAAGAGAGAAATTATATCTCAAAGGTCATAATCATTGGGATCTAGAGTAATGAGACTCAACTCTTTGCATTTATCCCTATGATTCCTGACCGTTTGTGGACATTAATTAACTAAAATAGTCATGACTCTCTGTGTGGAGCCATATGGGTTGGCATTTCCTTACTTGTCTGTGCCCACACCTCACTGGCAGGTGTCCAAACACCTTGCATCCCTCATCCTGCCCAAGTGTGGTCGTCCTGACCTCCTGGGCCTGGCTGGTTCACAGCGGTGCACCTGAGAACTCGTGAAACATGAACAAGTGTCAGTTGGCCTTCCCTTGCACCTCCCATTCCTCTGCAGGGAACAAGCCCGAGCTTGAGGATGCATGTTTACAATGTGTTGTTCCCCTGGTCCTCACTGCCTGACACCACTCATGTATTCCAGTACCTGCTGCTTTTTTCTTATTTTTTTTTTTTATTTTTACTTTAAATGTTATTAGTTACCACACAGGTTAAAATTGGTTTCTGGAGTATAATTCACTGATTCATCCTTACATACAACACCTAGTGTTCATCGAAACTGGTGCCTTCTTTCATGCTCATCATCATCTCCCCAGTCGTCACGCATCTCCCTCCATCAACCTGCGGTTTGTTCTCTATTACTAAGAGTCACTTGTGGATGTTTCCCTCCCTCATTATTTTCTTTTCCCCCTTCCCTTGTGTTCATCTGTTTTCCTTCATAAATTCCACATATGAGTCAGAAATGGGAGAAGATATTTGCAAAAGACATCTATGATAAATTTAATATCCATAACCTGTAAAGACTTTACCACATTCAACACACAAGGAATGCAATTAGAAAATGGTCAGAAGAAAGGAATAAACACTTACTGAAAGAAGACATCCAAATGGCTATCAGATACATGAAGAGACGCTCAACATCAGTCATCATCAGTGAAGCACAAATCAAAACCATGGAAAGACGTCACCTCATACCTGTCAGAATGACTAAAACCCAATACCTGCTGAACACAATTCTCAAACCAATGACAATTTCATTAGTGATTCACATCAAATATAAGTGGAAACATATAGGGATGTGGTTTCTAGGACTTCTCCTCCCAGGACAAGCAGATGACCCTCACCTTACTCTGTGAGGGAAAGACTTCACAGTGCGTGGGCACCTGATAGAATGCAGGGACTTGATCCAAGGTTCCTGCTCACCTCTGAATACAATAAATATTGGGTATTGTGGCCTAAGGAGCAGAGTGAGGAGCTCAAGTAAAGGAGGTAAGTATGAGGACATATCCTTTCAACAGGACAATCTGTAGTGGTGATGCTGAGAGGGTAACTCCTCACATGTTGGTTAAATGGGGAAGGGAAAAGAGGAGTCCCTGTATCTCTGAAAGGGTCTGTGACACCTGCTGGCGCACTGCGACCATCAGGGTGCACTCACAAGCCCTCTGACTCAAGAACCTCAGAGCTCATGATCCAGGACAAGAGGTTGGTTGAGGGCTGGTCTCCTCTCTCAGGTTTCCAGCTAAATGCTCTGTTACTTTTTCCAGACAGAAACAAAGTAAACAGTTTCTAAATCTGTGGAAATACAGAAGAGTCCTACATTTTTGGAATAAACCATCAAAATGACAAAAACTAAGCTTGCCAAGGGTGAAGCATTAGGATAAATATAATTTATATCATCATGGCAATCAATATGAGTGTAGAAGTACAAAGATCTCCATTTCAGAAATGAAGAATTGTCTTTAACTAACAGCATGTGTTCTGATCTCAGGTGTTCTGACATTAATTGTTTAACTAATAATTCCATTCTTTTACCTTTATTTAAAATTTTCCATTAATGTGTGCAGAGAGAACAGGCATAAATGCCCCTTGTGGTTGTTGATAACCCACAGCATCTCCAGAAGCTCTATGAATCTCTCTCAAGGTTTCTCAGTGTCTCCAAGTTTCTATGACAGAAAGACCTGGTCTCCACACATCATTCTACTGGGAATTCTGGAAATTCAGAAAGCCTGAAAATCTCATATCCAACTTTGTCCTGCAGGAGGTTCAAGGGAGCAAACAGTTCTCATGGTGAGGAGCACAGACTCAGACACTGGGGCTCAATTTCACCTGCTGTGCTCACCTGGAAATTCACACAACCGTTTTGTGCTGCGGTGTGTACATATCCACCTGTAAAGTAGTGGTAAAACTGGTACCTACATCATGATGATGGGGTGCATATGTGAAAAAAGTAAAACAGTAGGTGTTAAGCAGTTTCTTTAGCAAAATCACAAAATAAAAGGCTGCGGTTTCCTCAAAGATATCATGGTGACCAAACTCCCCCAGGACCCTCACAACTGCTCTAGATCACTGCCATCATGAGGATTCTAGCTGGAAAATTTGTTATATTTTCAAAGAACATGCAAATAGGGCCTTCCCTCTGCTGATTAAAACAGCCCAGCCCTGACCATGCAGCTGGGAGAGGAACCCCAGTACCAGGATATCCAGGTGTTCCAATCAGTACTCAGGACAGAACACAGACAACTCACTATGGAGTCTGTGGGTTGGCTGGGTTTTCCTTGTTGCTCTTTTATTTTTTTCTTGTTGCTCTTTTAAAAGGTAATTCATGGTGAACAAGAGACCTTGAGTGTGGGACTGGATACGAATGAAAGAAACAGTGGGTCTGCGACAATTTCCTGACCAGGATGTCATGTGTCCTCAGGTGTCCAGTGTGAGGTGCAGCTGGGGGAGTCTGAGGGATCTTGAGACTCTCCTGTGCAGGCTCTGGGTTCACCTTCAGCAGTTCCCACATGAGCTGTGTCCTCCAGGATCCAGGGAAGAGGTTGCAGTGGGTCACATGCATTAGCAATGATGGAAGTAGCAAAAGCTACTCAGACTCTGTGAAAGGCCGATTTACCATCTCCAGAGACAATGGCAATAATACACTGTATCTGTAGATGAACAGCCTGAGAGCCAAGACACTGCCATATATTACCGTGCAACAACACAGTGAGGGGACATCGTTATGAGCCCAGACAGAAACCTCACTGTAGGAGAGGATGGGGACAACCAGGGGTGCACACTCCTCACCAGTTCTATCTTTAAGCCCAGGAGAAGATGCAGAAGGAGGTTATGGGCAAGTTTCCTGTCAGGATCTGGCGATTCCTCTCCAGAGAACACTTTTTCAGGGCCCTCTCTGCACACATGATTCTGTGCTTACCTTTTCACTGACTTCAAAAATTTGTTCTAATGGGAAAATGATTATATTAAAATGCACAAAATACAGAGTCACTCACGTTGTTTATTCCTGTCCCTAAATACCAATGAATCACAAATATCCTGATGCTCTTCAATTGAACATTTACAGGAATCCCAGAGGCACTCAGTATGCATCACAGGTCCACCCAGATCAATGTGCAAACTGGATAGAAGGAGCATAAAGTTCATCCTGCATATGAGGCCACAGAGGCATCAACAATCCAAAGTAAAATAAGAAAAGGTCTTTGGGGTGGAGGGTCATCATCTTAAACAAAGCTCAGGGCATCAATGTTAGTGACAACATCAGAAAGCACTGAAATCCCACCAGGTGAAGTGTGGATGTGGAGCCTAAACATTAAACACACACACACACACACACACACACACACACACACACACACACACACACAGGTATAAAACCTTCATCACTTTCCCCTAATTATTCTGCAACAAAGGTGGTTCTAAGACAGAAATATACAGCACACAAGAAGACCTCAAGAAGCAAGAAAAATCTAAAAGACACCACCTAACATTACACCCGAAGGAGCTAGAGAAAGTAAAATGAAGCCTAAATACAGCAGAAGGAAGGAATACTAAAGACTAGAGGAGAAATAAATGATATTAAAACCAAAAAACAGCAGAACAGATTTAAGAAACCAAGGTCTATTTCTTTGGGAAATAATAAAATAAAATTGAGAAACCTCTGCCTAGATTTCTCAAAAGGAAAAGAGAAAGCCCCAAATAAATAAAATCAGAAATCAATATGTTTCTCTGTGGAACAGACAGAGATTTTGAGGGGTGGGGGTCAGGAGATGGGGTAACTTGGGGATGAGCGATAAGGAGGGCACATGCTGGGAGGAGCAGTGAGTGTTATACACAAATAATGAATTGCTGAACACTATATAAAAAATGAAAGATGTACTATATGGTGGCTAACTGAACATAATTGTTAAAAGAATTTAAGCAGATAATGTTGTGATAAAGGTGGTGGGTATTAGAGAGGGCACAGATTGCATGGAGCACTGGGTGTGCTACAAAAACAATGAGTACTGTTATGCTGAAAATAAATAAAAAATGATTAATTAAAAAAATAAATAAATAAAGATATAATTCTAGGATAAACATTCCCCAAACCAAATCCTGAAGTTATATTCAAAATTTTGTGCTTACTACTGGGTATTTAGCCCAAAGATACAGATGTAGTGAAAAGAAGGGCCATCTGTACCCCAATGTTTATAGCAGCAATGGCCATGGTCGCCAAACTGTGGAAAGAACCAAGTTGCCCTTCAACGGACGAATGGATAAGAAAGATGTGGTCCATATACACTATGGAGTATTAGGCCTCCATCAGAAAGGATGAATACCCAAGTTTTGTAGCAACATGGATGGGACTGGAGGAGATTATGCTGAGTGAAATTAGTCAAGCAGAGAGAGTCAATTATCATATGGTTTCACTTATTTGTGAGGCATAAGGAATAACACAGAGGACATGAGGAAATGGAGAGGAGAAATTAGTTGGGGGAAATTGGAGGGGGAGACAAATCATGAGACACTGTGGACTCTGAAAAACAACATGAGGGTTTTGGAGAGGAGGAGGGTGGGAGGTTGGGTGAAGCTGGTGGTGGGTATTATGGAGGGCACGTATTGCATGGAGCACTGGGTGTGGTGCTTAAACAAGGAACTCTGGAACACTGAAAAGAAATTAAAAAAAATAAATAATTTTTTTAAAAAAATGCTTTAATAATCCCAAGAAAAGACAGTAAATCGGGGATTTTATTGTGGGTCGATGGAAAATTTGTGATGGCTCTGCCAAGTCAAAGGCTAAGAATTAGTCTTTCTAATACGGCTTCCCATTTGTATAGTAGAAGATGAAGGAAAGAGCCTTATGGTTGTAAGTAATGAATCATTGGACTATGAAGACTGATGACTAATACCTGCAAGAACAATAAAAATTAGTGAAAGAGAAAATAAGTGACCAATAGGTGTAAGGGATAAACAGAGTCCCTGGACAATTTGAATGGAAATACCTAAAAACATGATGTTAATAAAACTATTAGAAGTAGGAAGAGGGCTTACCCAAGATCTCAGGTGAAATTACTCCAGTCCCCAAGGTCACCAGCTGGTTCTGAAGGTCTCGTGTTTGCTGTGTGCACACAGAGACCAGAAGCTTCCAGTGGGTCCATGAGAATGCTCAGATTGAGGTCCTGGTTGGGAGAAGCCTTCCATCATAACTAAATGATCCTTCAGTTGCTGATATAATTTCCACATGTGTGTCCTTTACCATCCCCATGTGAAACCTAACATGTGATGAGACAAGGACGTGGAGACTTTGGGAAGGGTGCATCAGGAGGGTAAGGCCTCATACTGGGAATAGTGCTCCTCCTCACAGAAGAAAACCCACAAAACGGACACAGGAGGGGATTAAAACTGAGGGGCTACAGAATACAGATCTTTCTGAGGACAAGAAAGGGACACTCAGGGACAATGGTGATACCAGGTAGAGGACAAGGACCCTACAACACTTTCCAGACCAAATTCTGGATAGTCCAACCTGAGCCTCACACATTTTTCCCTTTGTCCTTGTGGTCTTGACTAGTACCTCTCTCTATTCTTCATTGGATTTTCCAGGAACATCTAAGAGTCTTCTGGGAACATCACAGGAGAAAGTGTTGTTTGAGGTACAAGGGGAAGGTGTCGGGAGAGGGGATGACCAACAGAATGCAGCCCCATGAATGGACAGAAAGAAAGCTGTCTGGTGAAGAGAGATTGTCTGGAATCTGGGGAACCTCTTTGAGCACTGACCGCACTCACCTGTCGCTCTACTTCCCTGCCCACCAGGAGATGTGGAGCAGCATCAGCTGAGTCAGATAACTTGGCGCTGCTTTCTTCCACCCCAGTTCTCAGGATTATCTCTCCTGATAATCCCTCCTGAGCCATGAGGTCACCATGGCTCCCAGTTGCAGGTACAAGATCGTCAGGGGATGACTTTTCATGCCTGTCCTCCGTCCCAGGACCAGCCTCACACCTGCTGGTGTCCACACTGTCCAGCAGGACCAAGCATATTCCAGAGTACATTCACTAACAAAACCTCCTGTTTGGTGGGCATGAACCCAGTATCCAGCCAGGTCTGAGGCACACACACCTCTGATCATGCTGTGTGGTGTGTGCAGCCCAACTGTACAAGCCCAGAGTATAGGCTGGAGGGTGGGACACTCTTGCAGTCACCACAATCCTCCCTATACCCAGAAGCACAGCTTTCCTGAAGAAGAACCACGAGGACTTTCTACATACAGCATCAAGCTCTTGTGATGAGACAGTTTATCCAAACCAGAAACAAATGCATCTCCCCCACTGTGGCTTCTTATGTGAATTACCAGCTATTCTGGAAATGTTACCAAGACAGGCCAGTGCTTCATGGAGCCCATCAGCACAGGTGAGAAGGTGATTGAATTCTGGGAGGGACACCCCTATCTCAGAGACCCTTCATTGTCACTCAAGCAGGCAAGCAGGGGACTCTGACCCAACAAGACAGCATTCCAGATCACCTGTCCCTGCATCAGCACCTGCCTTTGTTTTGGAAAGACTGCCCTGTCCTGTGACCTCCAGAGTCCTGTCCTTAGTATCCTGGCTGTGCCCACTGGGAAAGGAGACCTCCTGGGGCTGCAGGTATACTGGGACCTTCCCCACATGCCAAGGGCTCAGTGATGGCAGCAATGACAGGGTGGGTCAGCCCAGGAATGACACTCTGAGTAGCAACCATGGACTCTTCTGTCCACAGTATCTTCAGTGTCCCAGGTGCTGGAAGAACACAAAAAAAAACCAACGTGCATGCACTTCCCTGTCTCTGCTTGAATTATTTGCTTTTGATGTGTCGTCATGAATGGAGGCACACTCCTGGTCCCAGCATCAGCGCGGAGGGCATTGTCCATGTGCTGTGTACAGGGAAAAGGGAAACTTGGATCCCTACTGCTAATATCAGCTACAGCATTGGTGCATGTTATTGGATAGTGGGTGTGGAGCGGACTGTGAGCTACATGCGTGAGCATGAGCACACACAATCAGACATAACCTTCAATCCCAGGAATCTAAAGGAGATAAGAGGCCCCACCCCGATATCCCCCAGAGTTTATGGACTTCCAATGAGTACGGGGCTCCAGGGAAGGGGCTCTCGGGTGGGTTCTGAGATCCCTTGATTGGGGTCTCCCTGTAGAGTGTGCAGGTCTAGTAAGAACATCTCACTATTACGGGAGAGGTTATCAGAGCACATGGTGTCATTGGAAGAGATCCCTGAAGGCACAGCACACACATTGTAGGGGCAGAAAGTTTTACCACATTCCTTTCCAGGACCTTCAGCTGTTTTAACAATTAAATTGACATAAGAAATCCAGTAGAAAATGAATTTAATTTTGCATTTATTTTATTTTCATTGTTATTTTATTTTTTATTATTTTTCCTTTCAAAACAGATTTGGTTTTTTAAATTTTTATTTACTTTTTAAATTTCTTTTCAGTTTTCTATTATGTTATGTTAGTCACTCTGCAGTACGTCATTAGTTTTGATGCAGTGTTCCAACACTCACTATTTACATATAACACCCAGGGTTCCATGCGATACATGACCTCCTTCATGCCCATCATCGGGCTGAGCCATCCCCTTAACCTCCTCCCCTCTAAAACCCTCAGATTGTTTCCCAGAGTCCACCATTCTCATGCTTCATCTCCCTTTCCAATCCGCACCCCCTGCATTTGTTCATTCTTTCTCCTAATATCCACCATGACATTCATGATGTTCCACAAGTCAGTTAAACCATACAATAATTGACTTTCTCTGCTTGACTTATTTCACACAGTATAATCTCCTCCAGTCCCGTCCATGTTGATACAAAAGTTGGGTATTCATCCTTTCTGATGGTTGAGTAATATCCCATTGTATACATGGACCACATCTTCTTTATCCATACATCTCGTCTCTTTCCACTGTGGACATTGCTGTTATGAACATTGGGGTGCATATGCCCCTTCTTTTCACTACGTCTGTATCTTTGATGTAAATACCTAGCAGTGCAATAAGAGTCATATAAATGTAAGACACAAAGATGTGAGCAAAGCAGAAAACTCTTAAACCTTTGGAAAGATCAACAGTAAACTTATGAAGAATGATAATAAAAAGAAGCATGGGTTTGTGGAAATAAATTTGTAAAGAAATATGGTTTGTTTGTAAAGCATCCGAGGTCCTAAATTCCTAATTCTGGTGCTAAGGACATCTCTCTCTTTCTGGCACAGCGAGGGAGCCTTTCCCATTGGACACTTATCTTCAGGTTTCAGGGTGAAGGGGACCTGACAGGGTACATGGGCTATCTTAAGTACCTTTAATTCCAGAGGCACATGTGGGGTGACATTTTCTGCTTCCCTTTGCCATGTAATACTGGAGTATAGACACTGCAGTAAAAACTTCATGAGCCCAGACAGCGTCCTCCCTGCAGGACAGGGTCTGGACTGCATGGGGTGCTCAGGACCACCCAGCATAGGGCTGCTGACCCAGGAACAGGTACCCAGGGCTCTGAGGACATCTTTCCTCTCCTAATCAAGGTTTCCTTTAGCAGAAAACAATGTAACATATAAGTAGGACAGGGAAAGCTAAAGGGTGTGTAGATATCCTGTTCTATTGGTAGTATGTACCAAACTCAAGGCAATGAGAAGCATATTTGAAGAGGATGATATTCCAGGACTTTTAGATGTCTTAATTGTGAAGAGATTGAGGAACGAATGCACTTATAAGCTCATGGGTGCAGTATTTTGGAGACACATTGATCCAGGAGTAAGTTATTCAGATAGCAGAGCCAAGAACAGGTTCAGGGTGTCTCTCTGTCATTCCAAGGTGGGGTTGCATGAGGAGCATTTCCTGGGCTTTTTTTCCTTCAGTGGAGAAGCTCTGTCTAAACACAGTTCAGCGAGCTGCAGGGTACCCATGTCTTCAAACAAGGATTAGGACTTGGGTCCTCACCATGTGACTGAGCTCAGTCCCTGTGATGTCTATCTGCTTCTTCTTCTTTTTTTTTCTTAAGATTTTATTTATTTATTTGACAGAGAGAGATCACAAGTAGACAGAGAGGCAAGCAGAGAGAGAGAGAGGGAAGCAGGCCTCTTGCCGAGCAGAGAGCCCGATGCGGGACTCGATCCCAGGACCCTGAGATCATGACCTGAGCCAAAGGCAGCGGCTTAACCCACTCAGCCACCCAGGCGCCCCAATCTGCTTCTTCTTTTGATGGATCTGGTCTTGAGTATGAAATACTATTCCTTATGAATATGCAAATAGTCCAAGGTGCATCATGTTAAATATGGTAATATCTCTGCACTGAGAGCATCACCCAACAACTGCACCCTCCACTACAGAATCCTCTGAGAGCACAACCAGTCACCATGACCTGGAACTGGAGAATCCTCTTTTTGGTGGCACTGGCTACAGGTAAGTGACTCCCAGTCTCTGGGCTGAGGAGGAGAAAAAGGCCAATCAAAGATGATTTCATCCCCACCTGCTCTCTCTCCACAGGTGTGTACTCCCAGGTGCATCTGTTACAGTCTGGAGCTGAGGTGAGGAATCCTGGAGCATCCGTGAAGGTCTCCTGCAAGGCATCTGGATACACATTCACTGACTACTATACGCACTGGGTGCGACAGGCCCCAGAACAAGGGCTTGAGTGGATGGGACGAATTGACCCTGAAGATGGTGCCACAAATAGTGCACAGAAATTCCAGGCTAGACTCACGCTTATGGCGGACACATCCACAAGCACGGCCTACATGGAACTGAGAAGTCTGAGGTCTGAGGACACGGCTGTGTATTACTGTGCAAGACACAGTGTCAGAACCCACATCCTGCATGTGTCAGAAAGCATGAGAAGGGATGGCTTTGTTGGTGGGTTGAGGAGGAAGGGGACAAAATACGCCTGACTTCCTCATACAAATGAGTCAGAAGTTTGGG
Source organism: Lutra lutra (assembly GCF_902655055.1). Taxonomy (NCBI): domain Eukaryota; kingdom Metazoa; phylum Chordata; class Mammalia; order Carnivora; family Mustelidae; genus Lutra; species Lutra lutra. The sequence continues at coordinate 148,044,668 of NC_062284.1, read as the reverse complement.
ATAAAAATACTGCTTTCATGTGCACACCAATCTCTGTAGAAAGATTGGAAGAGTCCAGAAACGCTATAGAAAGGTAAGGCTTAAATACTTTGCATCTAAATTTTTTCTTTACTAGTTTTTTCAGAGGGATATTTGCAACCTCTATGTGGATGGAGGGAATGTCTGTCTAAGCATCATTTGGGAATAGTTGGGAGGAGGTGGGCTGCAGAGTACAGGAATGTAGCTCAGTCCCTAACAAGTTCTGAACTTCTTCCTCTATTTTTGAAATATGGCCATATGCTTGGTGAAAAGAAATGATATGAAAAGGAGGGATTTCTATGGATTAATGCATATGCCCCAACTCCATCTGAGTATCACACACAGTACATTCTGGTAGGAGACTCATGAACTCATGGTCACAAGTCACGGTCTGACAGATGTGCCAAGTTCAAGCTCACTCTACAGCAGCTCCTCATCCTTGCAGTCCCCCTTTCAGTGCTGAGTTCCTGCAGAGGCTCCTCCCCATGGACTGCTGCCCAAAAGGGTCCCTGTCCCTGGGGTAGTCCCTGTCCCTGGGGCACAGAAGAGGAGCTGCAGGGGGAGAAGTTTGTAAGACTCGCTACCTGCCCTGCAGTATTTTCCGTGATCACTGGATCCTGGTACCAGACACAGGACTCAGGCCTACACATGTTTCATGTCCTACTGCCTGTAGGTCTACAAGAAATCAAATCCACTGGTCTACACTCAGTGCCGGGAGGGATACACCCCTGCAGGAGCTCTGGGGTTGAGTCTATTCCTCTGGGTTTTCACAGATTCACCCCCTTGCATTTTCAGACTCGCGAGTCCTTACTCCAACCTACCAGCAAGAAGACCATTGATTATCTCTGGTCACATGACTCAACTCTTCTACTGGGGCCTAACCTTCCTCTGTTGTCTCTCAAAAGAGCACTTGACATTACATTAGGAACAGCCCAGATTCTCCCAAAAAGAAGTTCTGCTATTTTACTTAAGTATAGTTGACCGACAGTGTTTCATGTTTCTGGAGGACGACACAGTGACTGGACAAGATTATATGGTGTGCTGTGCTCCTCACAGGGGTATCTTTTATCAGGGAAATATTTGAATCTTAAGGTCTCTATGTTAATGAAATCAGGCAACGTCTGATTCATCCTATAAGAGAATCCTCACAATTTCTAATCATTGTCAGGCCACCGCAGTCGACCCTCAGGACTCCAAGCTCCACATCCATCCCATATACCCATACATTTATCACATCCCCACAGCCCCCAACCCCTCAGTCCAGAAATGCATAAACTCCAGTTCATCATCTTCTAAGTATCATCACCCCAAATCCCCACATCTCATCATCTAAAACACATACAGGCAGCACTCTGAGTGGAAATCCATCCTGGGAAATTCTCCTCTTAGCCTGGGGACCCATGATACTCAAAAATACATTATATATGTCCAAAATGTCTGGTTTAGCCTACAAGGAACATCAGTTGGAGACACTCCCATTGCAGGGATCACAGAGAGGGACTAAAGGAATTAACAGTTGTTTCTATGAACAACTGGGAAACAATTAGTATCTGAGGCCTGAGATTCTCTGTAGTAGAGAACTCTACACTGGGTCTAAGGCTCTGCATCTCGGGTCAATTTTCCTTCTTCTGGATCTGTGCCAGTGTGAGAATGTGCGTGCTTTCACTGGGATGCTCCCTGCTAAGAGAATCTGGGGAGCATTGGCCACCTTTCACCTTGTCCTCTCTTCCCATTTCGCCCTAGGTGGGAATGACCAAATCTCTCCAACTTTGTCAAAACTGTGTGGGACTCTGTTGCATGAGGGATTCACTGCACTTGGATAAGATCATGCCACAGCAACACTGCAAAACTGATAATAATCACGTTTATTGAAGATTCAGAATTCCTGATTTTCACAAATTTGTGGAGCTTAGATTGGCCAGCGTGGATGTTCATGTGTATCACTGATACTATTCCAGAAATGTCCAGTGTCTGCATGTCGTTTTACCTGGTGCTAATAACAATGTGGTTGGAGGAATTCTCCAGGACATGACAAGAAAGGGGACCATCTCCCATGTAGGTGTGGGGTGAGGTTGGGGGTGAACATGAAGCCAGCCAGCGACTCCTCAGGGTACCCTCCACAACAGCTAAACAGCACCCTTATTCAGTCATGGGCTGATGAGGAGGGAGGGTTAGACTTGTGGTCCGCTGTGTCTCACAGGACCAGCTGGGCCTATCAAGGCCCCATATCCATGGAATATTGCTAAGGGAATGTAGACTCCTTGCACATAGCTCAAGAACATGTCTGTTTACACAGCCTATGAAAATGACTTGTGCATTGACCCTGTATTACTGAACATTGTCATCCCTCTCTGCCTGGGTGGCTCGGTGGGTTTGGCCTCTGCCTGTGGCTCCGATTGTGGTCTTGGGGGTCCTGGAATCAGGCCCCACATTGGACTCTCTGCTCAGCGGGGGGCCTGCTTCCCCCCCACGCCTGCCTCTCTGCCTACTTGTGGTCTCTCTCTATATATATATGTTGAATAAATATATGAAATATTTATAAAAATAAAAAAAGCACACTAGGTCAAGAACCTCGGAATAGCTTCCTGTTCTCTGCCGGCTCACACTTCTGTCTCTGTAGCTAAGATGAGCACCTCCTTCCACTCCTCTGCTCTCAGTTCTGAAAGAGGGGGTGTCCCAATGAGAGCTGGACATGAGTAGCCACAGCAAAGGGCTCACTGCTACTCCGTGAGAGACTCACTTCCATCCCATGCTGCAAGGACTTGTGTAACCCCACAGGTGTCAGGCCCTTGGTGAAGATTCAAGTCTTCCCAAATCCACCTTCCACAGTCAAAAAGGTAAGCACGGGGTTTAAGGTAGCAACGAAGGCAGAGACTCCTGGGTCCCAGCTTGGGAATCCTGTACTCCACATTCATGCTTCTGGTCTTTACATTCTCTGAGTGCTCAGGTCAAGGGCTCCCTCAGGGAGGAGGATTTCTGCCCCATTGTAAAGTGGCTTCACTGTCTTCTTGTGCTTTCTTCACAGGGGTTCCACCCCAGGTCTTCCTGCAGGATTCTGGTTCTGGGTAAGCAAAACCCAGGGAGTCCTTTATTAGTCACCTGCCTCTTCTCTGGGTTCTTACTGAGCACTTCTGATGTGGGTGTAGCCTAGGTCCATCAGCCCCTGGGAAGGCACTGGGGTGGATCCCAACATCTGCTGGGACAACATTAAGTAATACAACCTATCTCTGAGGAGCTAACTTATAATTTCCAAGGACCCCTCCGAACAGCAGGGGATCCTGACAATGACCAGCATGGAAACTTCCCACCCAGCCATTTATTACCATGTATGGAGGATACAGATACACAGCTCAGGTGGTTCCTTGACAAGATCCACCACGGGCCCTCCCCTGAGCCCTACTTCTGCAGAACTGGAAATTGTGGACAGAATGAATTTCCTGCCAGGCCTGAATTTCCTATCCTAACTTCACTTTCTCAGAGTCCTGATTTCCTTTTTCTTTTCTTTTGAGAAGACCCAAGTCCCCTGACATTCATTATCAACAGGCCTTTTGCAAACAGGCAAAAAACATCCATATAAATCAGCCATTCAAAGACTCCGGCACTCAATGTAGCATAATAAAAATTAAATTAAAATATGCCTTGTGGGAGGTTGCCATAAGGCTTGAGATGAGGACCAAACCAGGCCCTAACTTGTGCCTCCTTTAAAGTCTGAATAACCTAACAAAAGGTTTAGGATGAGAAAAGTTGAGTAGCGCTGAGAAAGGGTTTTTGCTATATGTTGTGCACTCGCCTAGGTGACTTCCCACACGCTTGCTAAACAAATGAGAGCAATTCGGTTGGGGTCAAAAGTTCGTTGCTGGTCCTTGCTGCCCTAATACTGCTCATAAATTACTTTCAGGTTTGCTGTATCAATACAGAACAATTGTACTAGCATCAGCCGTTTGGCGTCATGAGGTCTGCTTATAGTTAAATGTGAAACTTATTATGGGAACTCATGGTTGTTTAACTAGACACAGTGGTGTTGCTTCTCCTATCACTTTATATATGGCCTTAATGCTTTGAACAAACTTGGCACTGTTGGACATCCTCCTCCATGCTTCTCCTGCCCCCATCTCTTTGTCTCTTAAAGTTCTTTTCACCATCCTCTTACCCTCACATTCCTGGTTGATTTGTTGCGCCGGCCGTGACAATGCCTTTAGTAAAACACTGTGCCTGATGTTGGAACAGCATCAGGGGATAAGAAATCCAGAAGATTCTAGAGATAGAGATGTGAGCTAGTCTTGCACGGAAAAAGATAAATTATAGTGACACACATGTGAGAGTAAACCATTTTGTGAAACGGCAAAATAGCTAACTGTGTTCTCATCATGGAGTGTCAGACACTGAGATGAAAAAAAATGAGTTTTCAGTATCTCACATGAGAGCTGTGTAGGAAACATCTAGCTTCAAGGTCTCAGTTGAGTGCAGAAAGCTCCAGAGCAACAGGCTGTAGAGAAATTCCAGCTCCTGGAAAGGTAATGTCTCTGATTGACACCAGAAGCACATCTCTTCAGTCTGATGACCAAACTGGGGGAAAAGACACAGCACAGCATCTGTCCTTAAGCGTCAAGTTCAAGTCTGAGCATGAGAACAGAATTGTTTATGGTTTATAATATCTACACCATGAAAATGAATGGCCAGATTCTATACATTTGAAAGGAAACAACAAAATACTGAATTACAAATACCAATTATAGAACAAGACAAAACTGAGAGAGACCAGAAAAACACAAGACTTTTCTGTCAATTGTATATCAAGAAACTATTCACAGGCAATCAGTATACATGAAAACAAAAAATTATAGTTAAAAGACCAGGTCTGTAAAAACACATATTATAAGTAGACTTTGTAAAAATCAAATACTTTTTTCTGCCTACATGACAATCAAGATAAGGAAAGACAAGTTATGGGCTAAGGCAAAAATTGGATATCCAGCAAAGGACTTGCATCCAGAATATACTAGGAACTCTGGAAGTACAATGGAAAGATAGGTAACCACCATGTATAAAACAGGCACAGCCTTGTGTAGACATTGCATCCAGGATGGTATAGATATGTTAGGTAAGTGTAAGAGAGGACACTTCTCACCATGGGTTATCAGGGAAATCCAAGAGAAGCCCACAATGAGATCCCCTCTGCACTCATTAGAGTGGTTCAAGTGTGAAGGAGGCACTGACCATACCATCTTGGTGAGCATGTATCACACCTGGGGCCTCAAACCTTGCAAGTTGGAATGAACAATGAAACAGCAGCTCTCAAAAAATATTTGGCTGTTTCCTATGAAGTTAAAGGTTGATATAGGGGGTTTTCTGGGTGGCTCAGTGGGTTAGGCCTGTGCCTTCGGCTCAGGTTATGATCTCAGGGTCCTGGGATCGAGCTCCGCATTGGGATCTCTGCTCAGAAAGGATCCTGCTTTCTCCTCTCTCTCTCTGCCTGCCTCTATGCTTACTTGTGATCTCTCTCTCTGTGTCAAATAAATAAATAAAATCTTTTTTAGAAAAAAGATGGATACAGGTGTGTGTGACCTGGAAATTCCACCCATGTGTGTTTGCTCCAGGAAAACAAAATCCCATGTTCACACAAAAATGACATGTGGATATTCATAGCATTTTTATTTGTGTTTGAGGCTATGAACTCCACAAAAATCTTTCTATATTTAAAAGAATAACACAAGTAGAAAACATCCTTCAATGGAACACTATTCTATGACTACAAGTCACACTAGTGGTACACTCATCAACCGAGGGGAAACTCAAGGACATGACACTGAGTGAAGGTCAGCACTCTCAAAGAGAACATAGGCCATGTAGCTCACGGCATTCACAGAGGGTGTGCTGGCTGAGAGTGGTTTGGTTGGGCTTCTTTACGTCTTGCTTCTGCATACCCATATAATGAGCTCTTCTGCATCAGGCTGCATGCTGTCCTACTGTCAACAATGTCCTGATGTACAGAGTCTGCACAAACTGAACCAACCCACCTTGGGCTCATCGAAGTGAAGAGTTGCTGAGACCAGAGCCTGACATGTGCTCTCACAGTACCTGTCCACTCCAGTGTCTCCACCTCTGCCTCTCTCCTGCAGGACAGCAGGAATCGATTAGGTCACCTCCACTCAGTCCATCTGTCTCGTGCCTCTCCCCACAACCTGATGTCAAGATCTTCCTCACTCTCAGCTGGAAGTGAAATCAGTCATACAGGAAAAGATCTGGCACTCTGTTGAGTGGCTTGTGTTCATCACGCTGCTTTACATAGTAACTAAACTATGTGGTACTCTCATTAATAGTATTCGACTTGACCACAGCTTTGTAGTAAAGCTTGAAATCAGGCAACACGATGCCCACAGTCTTTTTTTACTTTTTCAACATTTCCTTAGCAATTTGGGGTCCCTTCTGGTTCCATACAAATTTTAGGATTGTTTGTTCCAGTACTTTGAAAAATGCCGGTGGAATTTTAATTGGGATGGCATGGAAAGTATAGGTTGTTCAGGCAGTAAAGACATTTTAACAATGTTTATTCTTCTGATCTATGAACATGGAATGCTTTTCCATTTTTTGTGTCTTCTTCAATTTCTTTCATGAGTGTTCTGTAGTTTCTCAAGTACAGATCCTTTAACTCTTTGGTTAAGTTTATTCCCAGGTATCTTATAGTTTTTGGTGCTATAGTAAATGGAATTGACTCTCTAATGTCCCTTTCTGTACTTTCATAGTTAGTGTATAAGAAAGCCACTGATTTCTGTACATTAACTTTGTATCCTCCCACGTTACTGAATTGCTGTATGAGTTCTAGTAGTTTGGGGATATTTATCCCAAAGATACAGAAGTAGTTAATATGGAAGCCAAGAAAAACAAGGCTGTACCCACCTTGAGTCTAGCCCAATTTCCAGAGACAAATAACCCAGTTCCTTAAGCCCTAATGTCACCCTCACCTCCATAAACAAAGCTGAAGGAGGCTGAGGTAGGAAAAAAAAAAGTAAATAAAGTTAAATTTCTTCTAAACCCAAATCTCACTAACAAGGATGCTTGATAGCAAGAATATGACATTCCACCAGGAAACTCACATTTGTCTTCATGCTAGTGCTTCATTAAAGGGAAAAACGGCCTTGGCTTGATAGTAACCAGACCTTCAATAGCCTGACAGTCTTCTTAACCCTGACAGCACTTCTAAACAACCCCTTTGTCCTCACGCACAGCTGAGTCCACCCCTACTCTGCTTTTAAAACTCTGACTGTAATGTGGCTCGGGGTACAAGTCCCTACTCCGCTGTGTTGGGTATACTTGGGCCCAGGCTTAAGCTTGTCAAATAAAACCTCGTGAGATTGCATCAGTGCTTGGCTCCTTGGTGGTCCCTCGGATGCAAAAACTCGGGCATGACAGTTAGAAGAAGGGCCATCTGTACCCCAATGTTCATAGCAGCAATGTCCACAGTCACCAAGCTGTAGAAAGAGCCAAAATGCCCTTCAACAGACAAATGGATAAGGAAGATGTGGTCCATATACACTATGGAGTATGATGCCTCGTTCAGAAGCATTAATACCCAACTTTTGTATCAGCATGGACGGTACTGGAGGAGATTATCCTGAGGAAATAAGTCAAGCAGAGAGAATCAATTATCATATGGTATCACTTACTTGTGGAGCATAAGGAATAACATGGAGGATGTTAGAAGAAGGAAAGGATAACTGAATTTTGGGCTATCAGAGGGGGAGTTGAACCATGAGAGACTATGGGCTCTGAGAAAGAAACTGAGGGTTTGGGAGGGGAGAAGATTGAGGGTTAGGTGAGGCTTGTGGTGGGAATTAAGGAGGGCATGTATTGCATGGGGCACTGTGTGTGCAGCATAAACAATGAACCTTGGAACACTGAGAAATTTTTTAAAAAGTGTATACCAGGTGGTGGGTATTGTAGAGGGCACGGATTGCATGGAGCACTGGGTGCGGTGCAAAAACAATGAATAATGTTACGCTGAAAGAAAAAAAAATTTTTTTTATTTGTAATGGTTTTCTTTATTATTACATTTTTAAATTTAATTATAGTTATATTTTTACATATTTACCACCTTCTTTTTTTAATTTTATTTTTTATAAACATATAATATATTTTTATCCCCAGGGGTACAGGTCTGTGAATCTCCGGGTTTACACACTTCACAGCACTCACCATAGCACATACCCTCCTCAATATCCATAATCCCACCCCCCTCTCCCAACCCCCCTCCCCCTATCAACCCTAAGTTTGTTTTGTGAGATTAAGAGTCACTTATGGTTTGTCTCCTTCCCAATTCCATCTTGTTTCATTTACTCTTCTCCTACCCCCTTAACCCCCCATGTTGCATCTCCTCTCCCTCATATCAGGGAGATCATATGATAGTTGTCTTTCTCTGATTGACTTATTTCGCTAAGCATGATACCCTCTAGTTCCATCCACGTCGTCGCAAATGGCAAGATTTCATTTATTTTGATGGCTGCATAGTATTCCATTGTGTATATATACCACATCTTCTTTATCCATTCGTCTGTTGATGGACATCTAGGTTCTTTCCATAGTTTGGCTATCGTAGACATTGCTGCTATAAACATTCGGGTGCACGTGCCCCTTCGGATCACTACGTTTGTATCTTTAGGGTAAATACCCAGTAGTGCAATTGCTGGGTCATAGGGTAGTTCTATTCTCAACATTTTGAGGAACCTCCATGCTGTTTTCCAGAGTGGTTGCACCAGCTTGCATTCCCACCAACAGTGTAGGAGGGTTCCCCTTTCTCCGCATCCTCGCCAGCATCTGTCATTTCCTGACTTGTTCATTTTAGCCATTCTGACTGGTGTGAGGTGATAGCTCATTGTGGTTTTGATTTGTATTTCCCTGATGCCGAGTGATGTGGAGCACTTTTTCATGTGTCTGTTGGCCATCTGGATGTCTTCTTTGCAGAAATGTCTGTTCATGTCCTCTGCCCATTTCTTGATTGGATTATTTGTTCTTTGGGTGTTGAGTTTGCTAAGTTCTGTATAGATTTTGGACACTAGCCCTTTATCTGATATTTCATTGGCAAATATCTTCTCCCATTCTGTCAGTTGTCTTTTGGTTTTGTTAACTGTTTCCTTTGCTGTGCAAAAGCTTTTGATCTTGATAAAATCCCAATAGTTCATTTTTTCCCTTGCTTCCCTTGCTTTTGGCGATGTTCCTAGGAAGATGTTGTTGCGGCTAAGGTCTGATATGTGTGTTTTTTAAAGATTTTATTTATTTGTCAGAGAGAGAGAGAGAGAGAACAAGAGAGCTAGTACAAGCAAGGAGAAAACAGGCAGAGGAAGAAGGAGGGTCCCTGCTGAGCAAGGAACCTGATGTGGGACTCAATACCAGCACCCTGGGATCATAAGCTGAGCTGGAGGCATAGGCTTAATGATGGAGCCACCCAGGGTCCCTGCATATGACATGTTCTTATACACAATCAAACACTACAAATGCCACACACAGAGAGACAAAAATCTTTGAACTAAACAATGATTTCTGGGAAAATCCAAGATACAAAATCAACATACATAATAAAGCTATGTCTCCACACAATGACAACAAATATCTAAAAAAAAAGGAAATTAATAAAATCATTCTTTTTACACTGACACAGGAAATAAAATATTTTGGGTTAACATTCAATAAGGAGTTCAGATACTGTACACTAAAAATGCCATACATCGATGAAAGACTTTAAAAAGTGCATACAGAAATGGAAAGATAACTGTGTTCACATATTAGAAAACTTCTTCTAGTCACAGTGCCATCTAAACAAAGTGATTTTCAAACATATTGCAATCTTTGCTTTCTTAACTAGTAAAGGATGGAATCTAAGCCTGGAGCTGACTATACAGTCAGAAGACATGCAAATAGGTCCCTCCCTTTGCTGATTAAAACATCACAGCCAGAAACCTGCAGCTGAGAGAGGAGCACTACTCCGGGATTCCCAGGTGTTCCGATTCAGTGATTAGGACAGAACACAGACAACTCATCATGGAGTTTGTGCTTGGCTGGGTTTTCCTTTTTGTTCTTTTAAAATTTTTTAATTATTATTTTTTAAATTTTTTATAAGCATATAATGTATTTTTATCCCCAGGGGTACAGGTCTCTGAATTGCCAGGTTTACACTTTTCACAGCACTCACCATAGCACATACCCTCCCCAATGTCCATATCCCCACCACCCTCTCCCAAATCCCCTCCCCCCAGCAACCCTCAGTTTGTTTTGTGAGGTTAAGAGTCTTATGGTTTGTCTCCCTCCCAAACCCATGTTGTTTCATTTATTCTTTTCCTACTCCCCAAGCCCCCCACATTGCCCCTCAAATTCCTCACATCAGGGAGATCATATATGATAATTGTCTTTTTCTGATTGGCTTATTTCACTAAGCATGATACCCTCTAGTTCCATCCACATCATCGCAAATGGCAAGATTTCATTTCTTTTGATGGCTGCATAGTATTCCATTGTATATATATACCACACTTTCTTTATCCATTCATCTGTTGGTGAACATCTAAGTTCTTCCCATATTTTGGCTATTGTGGACATCGCTGCTATAAACATTCGGGTGCATGTGTCCCTTCAGATAATTCCATTTGTATCTTTAGGGTAAATACCCAGTAGTGCAATTGCTGGGTCATAGGGTAGTTCTATTTTCAGCTTTTTGAGGAATCTTCATGCTGTTTTCCAGAGTGGTTGCACCAGCTTGCATTCCCACCAACAGTGTTGGAGGGTTCCCATTTCTCCACATCCTCGCTATCATCTGTCACTTCCTGACTTGTTAATTTTAGCCATTCTGACTGGTGTGAGGTGGGATCTCATTGTGGTTTTGATTTGTATTTCCCTGATGCCAAGGGATGTGGAACATTTTTTCATGTGTCTGCTGGCCATCTAGATGTCTGCTTTGCAGAAATGTCTGTTCATGTCCTCTGCCCATTTCTTGATTGGATTATTTGTTCTTTGGGTGTTGAGTTTGCTGAGCCCTTTATAAATTTTGGATACTAGTCCTTTATCTGATATGTTGTTTGCAAATATTTTCTCCCATTCTGTCGGTTGTTTTTGAGGAAGACAGAAAGAAATGGAAAAATGGGGCGCCTGGGTGGCTCAGTGGGTTAAGCCGCTGCCTTCGGCTCAGGTCATGATCTCAGGGTCCTGGGATCGAGGCCCGCATCGGGCTCTCTGCTCAGCAGGGAGCCTGCTTCCCTCTCTCTCTTTCTCTGCCTGCCTCTCCATCTGCTTGTGATCTCTCTCTGTCAAATAAATAAATAAAATATTTAAAAAAAAAAAAAGAAATGGAAAAATGTTCCATGCTCATGCATTGGAATAACAAATATTGTGAAAATGTCTATACTACCTAAAGAAATCTACACATTTAATGCAATCCCTTTCAAAATACAATCATTTTTTTCTCAAAGAAATGGAACAAATAATCCTAAAATTTATATGGAACCAGAAAAGACCTCAAATAGACAAAGCGATATTGAAAAAGAAAGCCAAAGTTGGTGGCATCACATTTCCAGACTTCAAGCTCTATTACAAAGCTGTCATCATCAAGGCAGCATTTTACTGGAACAAAAACAGACACAAGGATCAATGGAACAGAAAGAGAGCCCAGAAATAGACCCTCAACTCTATGGTCAACTAATCTTCGACAAAGCAGGAAGGAATGTCCAATGGAAAAAAAGACAGTCTCTTCAACAAATGGTGTTGGGAAAATTGGACAGCCACATGCAGAAAAATGAAATTGGACCATTTCCTTACACCACACAAGAAAATAGACTCAAAATGGATGAAGGACCTCAATGTGAGAAAGGAATCCATCAAAATCCTTAAGGAGAACACAGGTGCGACCTCTTCTACCTCAGCCATAGCAACTTCCTAGGAACATCACCAAAGGCAAGGGAAGCAAGGGCAAAAATGAACTATTGGGATTTCATCAAGAGCAAAATCTTTTGCACAACAAAGGAAACTGTTAACAAATCCTTTTTGTTCTTTTAAAAGGTAATGGGTCACAGATATTAGCAATGATGGAAGTAGCACAAGCTACACAGACTTTGTGAAGGGCCAATTCACCATCCCCAGAGACAACAGCAAGAACACGCTGTATCTGCAGATGAACAGCCTGAGAGCTGAGGACACAGCTGTGTATTACTGTGCTAGAGACACAGTGAGGGGACCTTAGTGTGAGCCCAGAGACAAACCTCACTGTAGGACGGGATCTGGACCACCAGGGGGTGCACATCACTCACCAATTCTGTCTTTAAGCACCAGGAGCAGCTGCAGATGGTGGTTATGAGCAGGCTTCCAATCAGGGTCTGGGGCTTCCTCTCCATAGAGCAGTTCCCCGCAGGAAGCCTCTCTGGACACATGATTCTGTGCTTACTTCTTCATCCTCTGACTTAGAAAATTTGTTCTAATGGGAAAACAACTACACAAAATTTTAAAAAATAGATATAAATACACAAAATCGAGTCAGTTACATTGTTTATTCTCATCCCTAAGTACCAATGGATTACAAATATTCTGGTGCTCATCAACTGATCCTTTATGGGAATCCCAGCAGCACTCAGTATGCATCCCAGGTCCACCCAGCTCACAGTGCAAACTTGCTAGCAGGAACGTCCATGCTGGACATGAGGCTGCAGAGGCATCGACAATGCAAAGCAATAGAAGAGGACCCATAATAGGGTCACTGTCTTGAACTATGCTCACAGCATCAATATAGTGTCAGTCTGGGAAAGCAGAGGGACTCTCAGCCATACATGGTGTGAAAGTGGACTCGGAAGCTCACACACACACACATACACGCAAACACACACACTCAGGTATACAAAACCATCACCACCTTCACTGTCATGTGTGCTGAGAGTGGGGCAGGCCTCTCAGCAAGCATAAGTACTTGGATAGAATCAGGGAAGGACACTGGCTCAGGATGTGTGTTGCATGTGGTGGGGAAAGGGTCCTGCTCATGGGAGGGACTTGTGTGGAGTCAACCTTCCACCTGCATTGAAGTAAGGAGATCCCATGGGTCCTTGCTGGATTTCCCATGTGTGGGGTATGAGGAGAAGTGGGGGGAATGAAGATCAAGGAGCTAGCAAGCAATGGTCAAGGGATACACTGTGATGACAAATTCCACTAAGCAAGTACAAAACCAGTAAGAACAAAAAGAGAGAAAAGGCCTTCCTAAGTAGAAAAAAAATCTGAGTTTCTGGAAAATGAGGAATGATCTATGGAGGCAGCACCACAGAATTGCACTATGTTGCTATGGAAAATTTTCTTTCTAGTCAGAGTTAAAAAGCACAGTCTAGGTCCATGATGACTGAAAGGAAGTAAGTCCATGAAGTCATTAGGAGGCATACATGTGTCCATCCTCCTTATGAGCCTCAGCAACGTTGGAAAAATCTCAACAAAAGGAGAGTCCACAGGGGTTAGGTATGGTCTGTGGGGTGTTGGCAGATGTTGCTGCAGAAATGGGTCCTCTCCATGCACTGGTGACCAGGAAAGAAGGCTCCAGGTTTGAGGCAAACAATGGTTGCCATTCCCAGATGGTGCCTGTAGCTCACAGCTGAGCTTAGCAGTGGAATCCAGTGGAGAACATGGGTGATATGGGCACAGTCATAGGCTGGCTACTTGACATAACTTCCACAGCCTGGTGCCTGAGTTGTGGATTTGCATGTGCACAGGTTCCTTCTGCAGCCTGGCAAGCTCCTTCCATACTGCTCTTCCTTCCGGTGTCTGGCCTCTTCCAGTGAATGGAATTTCTGAGCTTCTACCTCAACATTCTCCTGTCCTGCTATCTCTTGGCACTCTTCTCCACAGCCAGTGGGAAAGGTTCATGATCAACAAGGGATCGTTTCTCTCTCTGGGATCCAAGAGCTCCTGGGACAAGACAGTGCATGGATGAGCCTCAAAGCAAGCTGCTGCTTTCTGCCGCTTCAGATCTTCCTCCAGCTTGTGCTCCCAAGCCTGTGCCTTTGGAGACACCAGTCTCAAAACCACCAATTCCTGATACACACAGCAACATGGCTGTGTGCACAAGGATTGAAGCTGAGCCAAAGAAGCCTTACAAAGACAGTACATGTAGTACAATGACCCATTCATGAATTCTACAAAATTAGAGTCTAAGGTGACATGAGAAAAAACAACAACTATATGGGGACAGGGTGAAGAAGGGAAGAGGAAGGAGGAATTCCAGGGAAAGTGGAGGAAATTTTCAGAACTGATTTCCTCACTCTTGATACTGTTGATTTTGACACCTGTGTTTATCATGTCACACACTCCGCCTGTGCGTAGTTCATCCGGTGTCAAGCATATGCACCAAATCTATGAGAGATAATCACAGAGATGACTCAGGAGGAATGCAGAATAGTGGACAGCTAAAGACTTGAAAAGACACCTTCATGATCTGATGCTGTCTGTAATTCAGGTAAACACTACAACAAGCAAAATCATCCCATCCCCATCACAGGAGGTGTTCTACATTCTTCATGAGCCTGCCCAATCTGTCCTTCAGCTGATTCAGGGATGTAGCAGGTCCTGAGGGGAGGAACACTGTCCCATATCCTGGGATCACTCTCACCCTACAAATGTTCATGGACACCTCACAAAACTTCTCCAGTTCTGAGTGTATGCTCACAACTTTTATGGGGTACATGACACCTACATTCTGAGATTTTTGCAAATATGGAAAAAACAAAGTAGAAGATATAGCCAAGGTATATACTCTGGAAATATATATAATAAAAAATTATATTTTTTTCAGAAGTGGTCAATACCACCAAATCAAAGACAGTCACAACTGCTACAGTCACTGCCCTCTCTATCAGCTAAGATCCCAATCTGGCTATACACAGAGGAGATGTAAATAGGGCCTTCCACATGCTGATTAAACCAAGCCAGCCCTGACCCTGCAGTTGGGAGAGTAGCATCAGCCCCAGGATTTCCAGGTGTTCCACTCAGCAATCATGTAAGAACACAGACAAAGAACAAAGACAAAGAACACAGACAAAGAAATCAGACAAAGAACACAGACTTAGTGCTTTTGTGTTTCCTTCTTCTAGTTTTAAAAGATAATTTATGGAGGACTTGGGGATATGGGGAGGAGAAGTGAGTTGGGAGGATATCAGATGGGGAGATGAACCATGAGGGACTGTGGACTCTGAGAAACAAACTGAGGGTTTTGGAGGGGAGGGGGTTAAGAGGGTGGATAAGCCTGGTGGTGGGTATTTAGGAGGAGACTTACTGCATGGAGCACTGGGTGTGGTGCATAAACAATGAATCTTGGAACACTTAAAAAAATGAGGTTTTTAACAAAGGTAATTTATGGAGAACAGAAGATATTGAGTATGTGACTGAATATGAGTGATAGAAACAGTGGATGTGTGACAAATTCCTGACCAGAATGTCATGTGTCTGCAGGTGTCCAGTGTGAGGTACAGCTGGTGGAGTCTGAGTGAGACCTGGTGAAGCCTGGGGGTCCCTGAGACTCTTGTGCAGCACCTGAATTCACCTTCAGTTGCCATGCCATGAGCTGGTCCACCAGGATCCAGGGAAGGGGCTGCAGTGGTTTTCAGGTGTTAGCTATGATGGAAGTAGCAAATACCAGGCAGATTCTGTGAAGGGTCGCTCACTATTTCCAGAGACAAAACCAAGAACATGTATCTGCAGAAAAACAGTCTGAGAGCCAAGGATATGGCTGTCTTTTATTGTAGGGGAAAGACAGTAAAGGGACATCAGTGTGAACTCAGAAAAACCTCCCTGCAGGGACACACCAGCGCCTCAGCTAAAGAGGCGCACAGATCACCAGGGGATGCTCAGGTCACCAGGGGAGACTTAGGTGATCATCAGCATTCAAGAGCAAACAATATCCTTTCCAAAAAGGAAGCAGGTGCAGGTGGAGATTAAATGCATGTTTCCTGACACAGTTTGGGGCTTCCTTTCCATAAACCAGTTTCCCCAACGAGACTTTCTAGAATTATTTGTTCTTACTTCTTACATCTTTGAATAGAAACGTTGGCTATCATAGAAGAAAATTACATTTACATGCAAAAAAGGCAGGAAGTCACTTACACTTGATGAATCTTTTCCCTAAATGACAATTGCGGACATTCTGACGTAAGACTGCTAAGTCTGTAAAACTTTCAGCTGGACTCAACAACACAGCATCACACAGCCCAGTGTAGAAGCTGTGAGCCAGCATCATCAAGTTCATGCTGGACATCAGGTACAGGGCTATCATGAAGCCAAAGCCAGATACGAATGGCCCCAATGTGGAGGGTCATTGTGTGGACCACATGCTCACAGAATCTATTTAGCTGACACCATCCAGAGGCAGAGGAGCTCAAACACGCTTGGTACAGTTGATGAATCAGATGACACGATACACACTTACAAGAGAATATGAAATGTTAATCACCTCCATCATCGAAGTGTCTGTTGATTTCAGGGAATGCCTCCCCGCATGTCAGAAATGCTTCAATAAACCTTAAAAAGGACACGAAATCAGGGATTTTTTGTTGTTGTTGTTGTGATATTGTGAGTTAGTGCTGGAAATTCCATGGGGATCTTCAACATAAAGGGCACTGAACCTAGGCTTTCCTATGAGGTTTTCCATGTATGGAGCATGAGAAGACGGAGGAATGAGGTTTCTGATGGCAGTAAAAAATCATCAGAAGATAAGGTGTCATGACTAATTCCATGTAACAACTACAAAAAGGAGTGAAAATGAATATAAGTTATCAATAGGTGTAGAAGACCATCTGAGGGGCCCCTGGGTGGCTCAGTGGGTTAAAGCCTCTGCCTTCACATCGGGTCATGGTCTCAGGGTCCTGGGATCAAGCCCCGCATCAGACTCTCTGCTCCGTGGGGAGCCTGCTTCCTCCTCTCTCTGCCTGCCTCTCTGCCTGCTTGTGATTTCTCTCTGTGTCAAATAAAGTAAATAAAACCTTAAAAAAAAGAAGACCATAGGAGTCCCTTGAAAATAGGAATGATAATATATAAGCAGACGATAATAATAATAAATCTATGAGAAGAGGGCAAGGGTAGTACCCAGTGTCTTAGGTGAAAGCTGTCCACTTCCCAAGGTCACCAGCAGGTTCTGATGGTCTTGTGTCCCCTGTAAGCACACAAAGAGTAGAAGCTTCAGCAGGATCCATGAGAATGCTCAGGTGGAGGTGCTGGTTGGGAGGAGCCTTCCACCTACAGAGATTAATTGATCCTTCAGTTACTGGTATCAGCTCAATGTGTATAATTTCTACCATCACTATGTTGAAACCTAACACCAATTTAATGGAATGAGTGGGTGGGGCCTTAGGGAAGCACTTAGGTCAGGAGCGTGCAGTCTCATATTGGGATTAGGGCTCTTATACACCAGGACTGGGAAAGCTTTCTGCCCCTTGGCCCCCATGTGAGTTAACAGGGAAAGGACCGCTTAGGGTGTGCATTCTCTCCAGACACCAAACCTACCTGCACCTTAATATGGCACTTCCCAGGCTCCAAAACTGTGAGAAATGTGTGTCTAGTGTTTAAAACCACCCAGTTAGTGTACATTGTTACAGCAGCTGGAACACACAGATGTTAGAGACACATGAACCCACTATGAACCCCATTTTTTCTGGCATTTTCAGAGTTTATGGAAGTGATAACTGATGGGATTTGAGTCTTACTATCATTTTACACAGTTGTGTTATGCTGATTGCCATGAGCTGTGCAGCTCAGTCACTGGACATAATGTTGTTACCCTGTCTTCCCAACATGAAACCCAGGTTGTGGGTTTCTGTGACTCTCCGTCTGATCGTGAGGGTAGGTTCCCCTTGACATGTTCATTACTAGAAACACTCAAGGCACCTACATTACTTGTTTATCCTTTATTGTGTTGTTTATATGCAATCATTTTTCTAATGCATTATGCACCAACTAGGTAACAACAAATAATGACAATACCTAACATCTCTGCCATCCTATTACATAGTTAACACATGAACACACCTGGTAGTGAACCTGTTTCAGTAAAGTTAGGTGCACTGATGATGAGTGGAGCAGTTCTGAATTACCAGAAGAGTGGAGAGATCCATCTTTGTTCAAATTCAACAAGATTTGTACACTTAGCTGCTGTCCCCCAAACTTGCACATCCACGACTTTAAGCCCAAGAGGATGGAGGAGGCAGCGGATCAAAGAGATTCTCTAACAGAAGGGAGCCCCTCGAAGAGTGGTGGGGGTTGAGGAATGTGTGAACAACCCCTGGGGCAGAGGAATGTAGGCTCTCCCTGCAGGAGGATCATCTCCTCTGTCTGTAACCAGGTCTCAGGGAATCTCCATGGGGACATTCCCCACATGGGAGAAAGAGGGTCCTGGGCATGGTGGAGGGGGACCCCAGAGAGAACACTGAGGTCCCTCAGGGTACAGGGAGACCCTCCTCCCAGGGCACCCCCAGGAACTAGTATGCTTTCTCCCCTATTCCCAGTTTCATACAAAGTCAGCTCCCACATGCCCATCTCTACCTGGACAATAGATGGAACCCCAGCCCTCATTTACTTACATTTTGGTCCTCCTTACCCAGGACTTACCTATTTTCACCACCTCTTACATTTTCCTACATCTTTTCCATGGATTCATGTTGTCACAGAGTCAAATTTCTGCACTGAGGTCCCTGCAGCCCTGAGAGCCAGGCACCATAGAAACAAAGACAACATTAGCAATCATTATAACTCCTAAAGACCAACCACAGGGTCTTTTACTCACCCTGAGCACAGAAGGTTCTAGGAAGGAAGACATTAATCTGAGTTTGAAAAAGAAGATTGGTGTTCCCTTCCCAGGTAACCTGAGACATAGAGACCCTATTAAACAGGCACCTTGAGGAGCTCTAGCCTCAGGATGAACCACCCACAACAATCCAGACCCCAAATTCTCATGGGAAAGAGGAAGAGGAGGGGGAAGCTGGAAGTGAGCTTTCACACAGGATCTAGACTATGGAGATTCTTCAACTTGATTTCTCTGTCCTCTGTGGTCCTCATGGAAAGGTTGAGCATGTATGTTATATTTTGGGATGTTGAGTATGAGAACTTATTTCTAGATCACAGACATCAGCCCTTTGACTGTAGTGTCATTTAAGAATATCTTCCTCTAATTTCCCTTTCTGTATTTTCATTGTCAGTGTATAATAAAGCCACTGATTTCTGTACATTGACTTTGAATCCTGCCACGTTACTGAATTGCTCTATGAGTTCTAGTAGGGGGTGGAGTCTTTTGGGTTTTCCATATAAAGAATCATGTCATCTGTGAAAAGGGAGAGTTTGAATTAATCATTGCCAATTTGGGTACCTTTATTTTTCTTTGTTATCTGATTGCTGTTCCTAGGACTTCTAATACTATGTTGAACAAGAGTGGTGAGAGTGGGCATCCTTGTCGTGTTCCTGATCTCAACAAGAAGGCTGCAAGCTTTTTCCCATTGAGGATGATATTTGCTGTGGGTCTTTCATAGATAGATTTGATGAAGTTCAGGAATGTTCCCTCTATTCCTATACTTTTAATCAGGAACGGATGCTGGATTTTGTAAAATGCTTTTTCTGCATCAATTGAGAGGACCATGTGGTTCTTCTTTCTTCTCTTATTGATTCCAACAAAATTCCACCAGTATTTTTCAAAGAGCTGGAGCAAATAATCCTAAAATTTGTATGGAATCAGAAGAGACCCTGAATCGCTAAGGAAATGTTGAAAGACAAAAATAAAACTGGGGGCATCACATTACCTGATTTCAAGCTGTACTACAAAGCCGTGATCACCAAGGCAGCATGGCACTGGCATAAAGACAGACACATAGACCAGTGGAACAGAGTAGAGAGCCCAATATGGACCCTCAACTCTATGGTCAATTAATCTTCGACAAATAGGAAAAAAAATATACTGTGGAAAAAAGACAGTCTCTTCAATAAATGGTGATGGGAAAACTGGAGAGCTGTATGCAGAAGAATGAAACTCGACCATTCTCTTACACCATACACAAAGATAAACTCAAAATGGATAAAAGACCTCAACGTGAGACAGGAATCATCAGAATCCTAGAGGAGAACATAGGCAGTAACCTCTTCGATATCAGCCACAGCAACTTCTTTCAAGATATGTCTCCAAAGGCAAGGGAAACAAAAGTGAAGATGAACTTTTGGGACTTCATCAAGATCAAAAGCTTGTGCACAGCAATGGAAACAGTCAGAAAAACAAAGAGGCAACCCAAGGAATGGGAGAAGATATTTGCAAATGACAGTACAGACAAAAGGTTGATATTGAGGATCTATAAAGAACTCCTCAAACTCAAAACACACAAAACAGACAATCATATCAAAAAATGGGCAGAAGATATGAACAGACACTTCTCCAATGAAGACATACAAATGGCTATCAGACACATGAAAAATGTTCATCATCACTACCCATCAGAGAGATTCAAATAAAAACCACATTGAGATATCACCTTAAACCAGTTAGAATGGCCAAAATTAGGAAGACAGGAAACAACATGTGTTGGAGAGGATGTGGAGAAAGAGGAACCCTCTTACACTGTTGGTGGGAATGCAAGTTGGTGCATCCACTTTGGAGAACAGTGTGAAGATTCCTCAAGAAATTAAAAATAGAGCTTCCCTGTGACCCTGCCATTGCACTACTGGGTATTTACCCCAAAGATAGGAATGTAGTGAAAAGCTGGCCATCTGTACCCCAATGTTTACAGCAGCAATGGCCACGGTCACCAAACTGTGGAAAGAACCAAGATGCCCTTCAACGGATGAATGGATAAGGAAGATGTGTTCCATATACACTATGGAGTATTATGCCTCCATCAGAAAGGATGAATACCCAACTTTTGTAGCAACATGGACAGGACTGGAAGATATTATGCTGAGTGAAATAAGTCAAGCAGAGAGAGTCAATTATCATATGGTTTCACTTATTTGTGGAGCATAAGAAATAGCATAGAGGACAAGGGGAGATGGAGAGGGGAAGGGAGTTAATGGAAATTGGAAGGGGAGGTGAACCATGAGAAACTCTGGACTCTGAAAAATAATCTGAGGATTTTGAAGGGGCGGGGGGTGGGAGGTAGGGGGATTCAGGTGGTGGGTATTGGAGAGGGCACGGATTGCATGGAGCACTGGGTGTGGTGCAAAAATAATGAATACAGTTACACTGAAAAAATAAAAAAAATTAAAAAAAGAAAATACAGTAAGTTTTGTGGAAAATTGATTTGTTTGCTCTGGATAATGATGATTCTGACTGCGGCGTTTACCTACAGTGTGTGCAGTCGTCCTGTGTCAAGTACATGCATCACAGCTATTGCAGATAATCCCAGAGATGACTTGGAAGGAACGTAGAGATACTGAAATGTTAGAGACTTGAAAATAGAACTGCACAAACACTAATTCTTTCTATATTTAGAGAAAATCCAAAAGAAGCAAAATCATCTTGTCCCCATCACAGCAGGGATTCCACCTTCCTCATGAACCTGCCCACTCTGTCCTGCAGGTGATTCAGAGGACAGCAGGTCTGGGGGGAGGAGCCCAGGCCAATTCCTGTGGCTCACATCCCACACATGCTCTTGGACACCACACACAACCTGTATAATTCTGGGTGTACGTTCAAAACTCTTTCTGGCGTAGCATGAAACAAACCCCAAGATGTGGGTGAATGTGTAAAAAGAGTTAGGACACAGAAGCCAAGTGCTATGGAAAATCATATAATAAATAAAATCATTTTTCCCAAATCCTGTCAATGCAACAAAGTCACAGCAGTCACACCTGCTCTGGTAACTGCTCTCTCCATCAGCTTAGATCCCAAGCTGCATATATAGTCAGAGGACAGGCAAATAGGGCCCTCCCTCTGCTGATTAAAACAGCCCAGTCCATTCCCTGCAGCTGGGAGAGGAGCCTCAGCCATGGTATTTCCAGGTGTTCCCATTCACTAATCAGGACAGAATTGAGAACACTCACCATGGAGTTTGTGTTTGTCTGGCTTTTCCTTGTTGCTCTTTTAAAAGGTAGTTTACAGAAAATAAGGGACCTCGAGTGTGAGAGTGGATACAAGAGAAACAGTGGGTGTGTGACAGTTTCCTGACCAGGATGTCTTATGTCTGCAGGTGTCCAGTGTGAGGTGCAGCGGTGGAGTCAGGGGGAGACCTGGTGAAGTCTGGGGGGTTCCTAACACTCTCCTGTGCAGACTCTGGATTCACCTTCAGTAGCTGCAGCAGAAAAGCTGCCAAAGAACAAAATCCTCCAGATAACAAAAGCCTGAAAAACCAGTTTCCACAGAACCAAGCCCCTTGGAAGGTCGCAAGGTCAGTCACCCCTAGAAAAATTGACTAGAAAAAAATGTGGCAGGCTCCTCTACCAGAAGACAAGCCAAGAGAACAGGAGGACAACCACCAGAGGGACTCCATGAAATTTTGAAACCCCAATATCAGGGGGAAATAATTGCCCCAAAACCTGTATATTTCATAGATACAACTTTTCATTCATTCTTTTTTTTCTTAATTCGTTCTCACAATTCTTGTTTTTTAACCTACTTACCATTACAACTAGAGGATTAATATAACATATTCCATGATAACTTTTTCTTTAGTTTTATTTTATTTTTTCAGTGTTCCAAGACTCATTGTTTATGCCCCACACCCAGTGCTCCAGGCAATACATACCTTCTTTAATAACCCCCACCAGGCTCAGCCAACCTCCCACCTCCCCACCCCTCCAAAAGCCTTAATTTGATTCTCAGAGTCCACAGTCTCTCATGGTTCATTTCCCTCGCCAATTTACCCCAAATCACTTTTCCTTTCCTTATCCTAATGTCCTCCATGTTATTCCTTATGCTTCACAAGTAAGTGAAACCATATAAAAATTGATTCTCTGCTTGACTTATTACACTCAGCATAATCTGCTCCTGTCCCATCCTGGTTTATATAAAAGTTGGGTATTCATTCTTTGTGATGGAGGTGTAATATTCCATTGTATAAAAGGACTATATCTTCTTTTTTAAATTTTTATTTATCTTTTTAATTTCTTGGCAGTGCTCCAGAATTCATTGTTTATGCACCACACCCAGTGCTCCATGCATTATGTGCCCTCCATGATACACACCACCAGGCTTACCCAACCTCCTACCTCCCTCCCCTCCAAAACCCTCAGTTTGTTTCTCAGAGTCCACAGTCTCTCATGGTTCATATCCCCCTCCCATTTCTCCCAACTCCCTTCTCTTCTCCATCTCCCCATGTCCTCCATGTTATTCTTTTTAATCCACAAATAAGTGAAACCATATGATAATTGACTCTGCTTGACATTTCACTCGGCATAATATCTTTCAGTCCCGTCCATGTTAATACAAAAGTGGGAGATTCATCCTTTCTGTTGGAGGCACAATACTCTATTGTATATATGGACCATATCTTCTTTATCCGTTTGTGCATTGAAGGGTATCTTGGTTCTTTCCAAATTTTGGTGACTGTGGTCATATCTGCTATGAACATAGGGGTACTGGAGGCCCTGCTGTTCACTACCTCTGTATCCTTGGGATAAATACCCAGTAGTGCAATTGCAGGGTCATAGGGAAGCTCTATTTTTAATTTCTTAAGGAATCTCCACACTGTTTTTCAAAATGACTGCACCAACTTGCATTCCCACCAACAGTATAAGATGGTTCCCTTTCTCCACATCCTCTGCAACACACATTGTTGACTGTCTTGTTAATTTTGGGCATTCTGACTGGTGGTATCTCAATGTGGTTTTAATTTGAATCTCCCTGATGGCTAGTGATGATTAACATTTTTTCATGTGTCTGATAGCCATTTTTAAGTCTCCATTGCAAAAGTGTCTGTTCATGTCTTCTGCCCATTTTTTGACATGATTATCTCTTTTCTGTATGTTGAGTTTGAGGAGTTCTCTATAGATATTGGATATCAGCCCTTTGTCTGTACTGTCATTTGCGAATATCTTCTCCTATTCCATCGGTTGCCTCTTTGTTTTGTTGACTGTTTCCTTTGCTGTGCAGAAGCTTTTGATCTTGATGAAGTCCCAAAAGTTCATTTTCAATTTTGCTTCCTTTGCTTTTGGAGGTGTATCTTGAAAGCAGTTGCTGTGGCTGATGTCGAATAGTTTACTGCCCATGTTCTCCTCTAGGATCTTGATAGATTCCTGTCTCACGTTGAGATCTTTTATCCATTTTGAGCTTATCTCTGTATGCAGTGTAAGGGAATGGTCGAGTTTCATTCTTCTACACATAGCTGTCCAGTTTTCCCAGCACCACTTACTGAAGAGACTGTCTTTTCCACTGGATATTTTTTTCCTGCTTTGTTGAAGGTTATTTCACCATCGAGTTGAGGGTCCATATCTGGGCTCTCTACTCTGTTCCACTGGTCTATGTGTCTGCTTTTGTGTCAGTACCATACTGTCTTAGTGATCACAGCTTTGTGGTAAAGCTTGAAATCAGGCAACGTGATGCCCCCAGCTTTGTTTTGTTACATAGAACCAGAATCTTTTCTGGTTCTGTGTAAATTTTAGGGTTATCATTCCCAGCACTTTGAAAAATGCTGATGGTATTTAGATCAGGATGGCATTGAAAGTATAGGTTGCTCTTGACAGCATATTATGACATAGATATACTATATGATATGGATATATAATAGATATATTATATGACATAGATATATTAATGATATTTATTCTTCTGAACCATCAGCATGAAGTGTTTTTCTACCTTTTTATGTCTTCTCCAATTTCTTTCATGAGTGTTCTGTAGTTCCTCAAGTACAGAGCATTTACCTCTTTTGTTAGGTTTATACCAAGGTATCATATGATCTTTGGTGCTATTGTAAATAGAATTGATTCTCTAATTTCTTTTTCCATGGGTTCATTGTTAGTTTGTATAAAAGCAACTGATTTCTGTGTATTGGGTTGTATCCTGCCACATTACTGAATTGCTGTATGAGTTCTAGCAGTTTGGGGGTAGAGTCTTTCATGTTTTCCACATAAAGTATCATGTCATCTGCAAAAAGAGAGAGCTTAACTCTTTGACCATATATTTATTTCTTTTTGTTGTCTGATCGCTGTTGCTAGACTTCCAGTACTATGTTGAACAATAGTGGAGAGAGGGGGCATCCTTGTCATATACCTGATCTTAAGGGGAAATTTTCCCTTTGAGGGAAATGAGCTTTTCCCCATTGAGGATGACATTTGATGTGGGTTTTTCATAGATGGAATTTATGAAATTGAGGAATGTTCCCTCTATCCCTACACTGGAAGAGTTTTAATCAGGAAAGGATGTTGTATTTTATCAAATGCTATTTCTGCATCAATTGAGAGGAGCATGTTGTTCTTCTCTCCTCTCTTACTAATTTGTTCTATCACATCGACTGATTTGCAAGTGTTGAATGGATCTTGCAGCTGAGGGAAAATCCCACTAGTTGTCATGGGTAATCCTTTTAATGTATGACTGTATGTTATTAGCTAGGGTCTTGTTCAGAATCTTGGCATCTATATTCATTAAGGATATTGGTCTGAAATTCTCCCCTTTGATGGGGTCTTTGCCTGGTTTGGGGCTCAAGGTAATACTGGCCTCATAGAATGACTCTGGAACTTTTCCACCTCTATTTTTTTGAAAAAGGTTCAGGAGAATAGGTATTATTTCTTATTTGAATATTTGGTAGAATTTCCCACAGAAAGCAGCATGTTCTGGACTCCTGTTTTGGGGAGGTTTGTGATCATTACTGCAATCTTGTGATTGGTTATTGATCTACTCATGGCAATTTCTTCCTGTTTCAGTATTGGAAATTTATAGGTTGCCAGGAATGCAACCATTTCTTCTAGGTTGCTTACCTTATTGACATATAGCTGTTGAGAATAATTTCTGCTGATTTTTTCTATTTCCTTGGAGTTAGTTATGATCTCCCCCCTTTCATTCATAATGTAATAATTTGGGTCCTTTCTCTTTACCTTTGGATAAGTCTGACCAGTGTTTTATTGACCTTATTAATTAATTCTTTCAGTGAACCAGCTTCTACTTTCTTTGATATATTCTACTGTATTTCTGGTTTATAATTCATTGACCTCTACTCTAATCTTAATTGTTCCCCTTCCAGTGCATAGGTTAGGCTTAATTTGTTTTTGATTGTCCAGTTCCTTAAGGTGTAAACGTTTGGTGTACTTACGATTTTTCTTTTTCTTTTTTTTTCCTTCTTTTTTTTAAGTCATACTACCAGTAAAATTTAATATTTTTTGTAGTTCTTGATGTTTGTTAGTTTTTTTTTTTTTCAGCATAACAGTATTCCTTGTTTTTGCACCACAACCAGTGCTCCATGCAATCCGTGCCCTCTCTAATATCCATCATCTGGTTCGCCCAACCTCCCACCGCCTGCCCCTTCAAAACCATCAGATAGTTTTTCAGAGTCCATAGTCTCTCATGGTACACCTCCCCTTCCAAGGATGCCCACTATCACCACTCTTAATCAACATAGTATTAGAAGTCCTAGCAACAGCAATCAGACAACAAAAAGAAATACAAGGTATCCTAATTGGCAATGAAGAAGCCAAACTCTCTCTCTTCGCAGATGACATGATTCTTTATATGGAAAACCCAAAAGACTCCACCCCCAAACTACTAGAACTCATAGAGCAATTCAGTAATGTGGCAGGATACAAAGTCAATGTACAGATATCAGTGGCTTTCTTATACACTAACAATGAAAATACAGAAAGGGAAATTAGAGAATCGATTCCATTTACTATAGCACCAAGAACCATAAGATACCTGGGAATAAACCTAACCAAAGAGGTAAAGGATCTGTACTCGAGGAACTACAGAACACACATGAAAGAAATTGAAGAAGACATGAAGAGATGGAAGACTATTCCACTTCATGGATCGGAAGAATAAACATTGTGAAAATGTCTATACTGTCCAAAGCAATCTATACTTTCAATGCCATTCCGATCAAAATTCCACTTGCAATTTTCAAAGAGCTGGAGCAAACAATCCTAAAATTTGTATGGAATCAGAAGAGACCCCGAACTGCTAAGGAAATATTGAAACAGAACAACTGAACTGGGATGACATGTTGCCTGATTCAAGCTTCACTACAAAGCTGTGATCACCAAGACAGCATGGTACTGGCACAAAAACAGGCACATAGACCAGTGGAACCGATTAGAGTGCCCATATATGGACCCTCAACTCTACAGTCAAATAATCTTAGATAAAGCAGGAAAAAATATCCAGAGAAAGAAAGACAGTCTCTTTAATAAATGGTGCTGGGGAAAATGGACAGCTATACGTAGAAGAATGAAACTCGACCGTTCCCTTAAACCATACACAAAGATAAACTTAAAATGCATAAAAGACCTCAAGGTGAGACAGGAATCCATCAGAATCCTAGGCTGTAACCTCTTCAACATCACCTAGAGCTACTTCATTCATGATATGTCTCCAAAGGCAAAGGAAATGAAAGCAAAAATGAACTTTTGGGACTTCATCAAAATCAAAAGCTTCTGCACAGCAAAGGAAATGGTCGGAGGCAACCCAGGAATGGGAGAACATATATGCAATTACAGTACAGACAAAAGGCTGATATCCAGGATCTATAAGGAACTCCTCAAACTCAACAGACAGAAAATAGATAATCATGTGAAAAAATGGTCAGAAGACATGAACAGACACTTCTCCAATGAAGACATACAAATGGCTATCAGACACATGAAAAAATGCTCATCATGGGGCACCTGGGTGGCTCGGTGGGTTAAGCCTCTGCCTTTGGCCCAGGTCATGATCCCGGGGTCCTGGGATTGAGCCCCACATCTGGCTCTATGTTCAGCAGGGAGCCTGCTTCCCTTCCTCTCTCTCTGCTTGCCTCTCTGCCTGCTTGTGATTTCTGATTTCTGTCTGTCAAATAAATGAATAAAATCTTTAAAAAAAATGTTCATCATCACTACCCATCAGGGAGATTCAAATTAAAACCACATTGAGATACCACCTTAAACCAGTTAGAATGGCCAAAATTACCAAGACAGGAAACAACATGTGTTGGAGAGGACATGGAGAAAGGAGAACCCTCTTACACTGTTGGTGGGAATGCAAGTTGGTGCATCCACTTTGGAGAACGGTGTGGAGATTCCTCAAGAAATTAAAAATAGAGCTTCCCTATGACACTGCAATTGTACTACTGGGTATTTACCCCAAAGATACAGATGTAGTGAAAAGAAGGGCCATCTGTACCCCAATGTTCATAGCAGCAATGGCCACGGTCGCCAAACTGTGGAAAGGACCAAGATGCCCTTCAATGGACAAATGGATAAGGAAGATGTGGTCCATATACACTATGGAGTATGATGCCTCCATCAGAGAGGATGAATCCCCAACTTTTGTAGCAACATGGACGGGACTGGAAGAGATTATGCTGAGTGAAATAAGTCAAGCAGAGAGAGTCAATTATCATATGGTTTCTCTTATTTGTGGAGCATAACAAATAACATGTAGGACAAGGGGAGTTAGAGAGGAGAAGGGAGTTGGGGGCAATTGGAAGGGGTGGTGAACCATGAGAGACTATGGACTTTGTGTGTGTGTGTGTGAGTGAGGCTTAGATGGCTATGTGTTTCCCCCTTAGGACCACCTTTGCCATGTCCCATAGGCTTTGGACTGATGTGTTTTCATTCTAATTGGTTTCCATTAATTGTTTAAGTTCTTCTTTGACCTCCTTGTTAAACCAAACATTCTTGAATAGGATGGTCATTAGCTTCCAAGATTTTGAATTCCTTCCAAAATTTTCCTTGTGTTTGAGTTCCTGTTGAAAGCATTGTGGTCTGAGAATATGCAAGGAGTAATCTCAGTCTTTTGGTGTCCGTTGAGACCTCGTTTGTGACCCAGTATGTTGTCTATTCTGGAGAAACATCCATGAGTGCTTGAGAAGAATGAGTATTCTGTTGTTTTAGGGTGGAATGTTCTGTGTATATCTATGAGGTCCAACTGGTCTAGTGAGTCATTCGAAGCTCTTGTTTGTTGATTTTCTGCTTAGATGATGAGTCTATTTGTTGATACTGGAGTGTTGAGGTCTCCTACAATTAGGGTATTACTAACAATATGTCTTTTTGTTGTTGTAAACAGTTGGCTTATGTTGTTGACTGTTCCCGTGTTGGGGGTATAGATATTTACAATTGTTAGATCTTCTTGGTGGATAGACACTTTTAGCACAATGTAGTGTCCCTCTGCATCTATTATTACAGTCTAGCTTAAAATAATTTGTCTGATATAAGAAGGACAACCCCAGCTTTCTTTACAGTCATTGTCATGAAAGGTGGCTCTCCATCTCTTCACATTTAGACTGGATGTATGTTTAGGTTCAGAATGAGTCTCTTGAGACAGCATGTGGATAGATCCCATCTTCTTATCTAATCTGCAACCCTGTGCCATTTTATGGGAGCATTTAGGACATTCATGTTGAGAGTGATTATTGAAAGATATAATTTTATTCTCATCATGTTGCCTGTGATGGCCTTGTTTTTGTAGATTATCTCTGTAAATTTCTGTTCTACAACACTCTTGGCATCTTTCTCATATTATGGACACCCCCCCCCTTAATATTTCCTGAGGTTCCAGCTTAGTGGTTACATATTCTTTCAATCTCTGTCAGTCTTGGAAGTTCCTTGACTCTCCATCCATTCTAGGTGAGAACCTTACCAGGTAAAGTATTCTTGGCTGCATATTCTTCAAATTTATGCCCTGAATATATCCTACCAGCGCTTTCTGGTTTGCCAGGACTCTGTGGACAGATCTGACATTATTCTGATTTTCCTCGTTCTGTGCATAAGGAATCTCTTCACCATAACTGCCCTTAAGATGGTTTCCTTTCTTTTAAGATTTGCATAATTTATTACTACGTGCCATGGCATTGGTTTATTTTCCTTAATCTTAAGAGAGGTCCTCTCTGTCTCTAGGACATGAGTGCTTATATCACTTGCACTGAGCCCTAACACTTAGTCCCTAACCCCTAATCCTGAAATCTAAACCTAACTCTAACACTAATACTTAAGCATAACCCTCTGAAGGAAATGAATAAATAAATAAACACTAATTCCCATCTGTGAAACTGAGCTTCAAAAAAAAAAAAAACAAAAAACAAAAAACAAAAAACAAAAAACCTACATAACCCCAATGTTCATAGCAGCAATGGCCACAGTTGCCAAACCGTGGAAAGGACCGACATGCCATTCAACAGATAAATGGATAAAGATGATGTGGCCCACATATACTATGGACTATTATGCTTCCATCAGAAAGGATGAATACCCAACTTTTGTATTAACATGGAAAGACTAGAGGAGATTATGTTGAGTGAAATAACTCAAGCAGAGAGAGTTAATTATCATATGGTTTCACTTATTTTTGGAACATAAGGAACAACTTGGAGGTCATTAGGAGATGGAAAGGAAAAGGAAAGGAAAATTTAATTCGGGAAAATCTGAGTGGAACATGAACCATGAAAGACTGTGGATTCTGAGAAACAAACTGAGGGTTTGGGAATGGAGGGGGTGAGAAGTTATGTGATTCTAATGCTGGGCATTAAGGAGGGCACATATTGCATGGAGCGATGGGTGTGATGCATAAACAATGAATTCTGGAACACTGAAATTTTTAATTTAATTAAAAAAAAAAGAACAGTTATATAATAAGAAAACCCTACCAAGTCGGATAAACTCCCACATTGATGCAAATGTGTACCTCCACACCACTTCCGGTTAGTTGTTGTTGTGGAAAGTGTATAAATAACACATTCTCTGAACACTACACCTTCAAGTCTAGGCTAGGAAGCAACTTTATTGAAATACATGAAACTGGAAATGATCCCAATCCTAAAAAAAACTACTGAAAAAATAAAGTTATCCTGTGTTCATAGTCTGAAATTCTGTCAATAAATAAACTGATGATTTTTGCTACACATAACCACATGGATATATTCCCAAGGATTGATGCTGAGAAAAATAAGCCCTAAAAATCAAAGGACCTACAGTAAAACTAACATTTTACATTCTAGAAAATTGAACCTAGTGTAAGGTAACATGAGAAAGATCAATACTTATGTGGGGACAGGGAGAAGAAAGGAAGAGAAGAAGGAGGTAAGATACAGGAAAATCAAAGGGGACATGACCTCCTCACTCTTGAGAATGTTGACTCTCACCCAGTGGTTCCCATATCACACACTCCACACATGTGAACTTCACCCTGTGTCAAATACACACACCACAGCTATTATAGATAATCCCAGAGATGACTCAGGTAGAAGGCAGAGATAGTGCAATGTCAGAGACTTGAAAACACACCTCAGAAGCCTGATTCACTCTGTATTTCATGGAAACTCTAGAGTAAGCAAAATGAACCTGTCCCCATACAGGATGAGTTCCACATTCCACATGAGCTTGCCCTTTCTGTTCTGCAAGCAGTTCAGAAAGGCAGGGGGTCCCATGGGGAGGAGCACAGGTATACATTCTGAGGCTCATTCTCACACCATATCTGCTCTTGGACGTCTCACAAACCCTCTACAATTCTGGATGTAGGTTCACATCTCCTTCTGTGGTAACATGATGTCTATGCCCCAAGATTTGTGTGAATATGTAAAAACTACATAGCACATGAACCCCAAGTGTATACTCTGGAAAATCATTAATCAAAAATCCTATTTTGCAAATGTTTTCAATACCACCGAGTCAAAAGCAATCACATCTGATCTGGTCGCTGCCCACTCTGTAAACACACATCCCAAGCTAGCTGTATAGGCAGAGGACATGCAAATAGGGCCCTCCTTCTGCTGATTAAAGCATTCCAGCCCTGACCCTAGAAATGAGAGAGGAGCCCCAGGCCCAGGAATCCAAGGTGATCCTATGCAGTGATCAAGACAGTACACAAACAACTCACTATGGAATTTGTGCTTGGCTGGGTTTCACTAGTTAACATTTTAAAAGCTAATTTATGTTGAACAAGAGACATTGAGTATGTGACTGGATATGGGTGAGGGAAACAGTGAAGATATTGTGTCTGCAGGTGTCCATGTGAAGTGCAGTTGGTGGAGTCTGGGGGAGACCTTGTGAAATCCTTAGAGTCCCTGAAACTTTCTTGTGTAACCTGAGAGTTCACCTTCAGTATCTGCAGGATGAGCTGGATCTGAGAAGCTCCAAGGAAAGGGCTGTATTGGTCTAATTAGCTTTCCTGAAATAGCATAAGTTGGAGAACCTGGAGATATGAAAGAGTAATTGTCTCCAAAGACAAAAGGACAGGACTGTTCCTGTTCCATATCAAGCATGTTCCATATCAAGCATACAGGAAAGAAGAATGAGGGAATTCCTCTCTCTGCATTTCATTCTATTCAGAACCTTAATGGATTGGATGAAGCCCACTGGCCCAGAGACCATGGCTGCAAATACCAATCTCTTCTGGAACAGCATTATAGGCACCCACAGAAGGAATGTTTAATCTGGGCACCCATGACCCAGTCACTTTGACACACAGACTTCACCATCACACATCAACCTTCTATAAATGTGGGCATCAGTATGCATCTTCTTATATCAAACTCATTCTGAATATAGAGAAAATAACACGGTCAAAATTTCACCTTATATGAAATAAATATCCTGCATATAAACAAAAACGTGAAACTCCTTTCCAGAGGATTAGGTGAGGCTCTTGAGTGATGTTTACTCTTCTCCTCAATAAACTCTAACTGAGCTATTATGACGTACAATTAAGATTTCTTAAATGCACTGATCAAGCAAGATGGTAAAAGAGTCGGAGACTTCGTTTCATCTGCTTCCCTGAATTTGGCTACATAACTATCCAATCACTCAGCACTTCTATGAGTTCAAACTGAGAGGTATGGAAAAAAATGCTGGAATTCTATAAATGGAAAAAGAACCACTTTTTTCAAGGAAGGAGGGCCAAGAAGTGAAACAAAGGAGATATATCAGAAGATAAACAATGGGGGAGGGAATTTCAGAAAGCCAGTCAACATAAGTGATATAGCCCCTGATGGCAAAGCCAGAACCTTTAGATATCTGCTCCAGTGAGAGAAATTCCTGCTTGAAACATGCTCTTTGGTGAAGGAGTGTCAGAATTTTAGGTGGGACTTGTGGTCTCAGGATCATGGAGACACAGACAAAATGGGAATGCCTGAATCTTCAGTGTTCCTCATCATTGGAGCAGGGGAAACTGGTTATGGTCTGAGAACTTGGGAGGGTCTCTCAGCTCAGTTTGCTATAAACCCAGAGCCCTGCCGGCTCTGGGTGACAGATCTCAGTGTGGGGAAGGATGTTGCAAACGCCAAAAACAGTGGTGGCCCACCGCCATCCCACAGGAGGGTAGGCTCAGGAGTGCACGTGACCAGGTGACCACACTCCATGGGGAATCTTGAGGACAGAAAGCCACAACCCTCCACCTACCCATGAGGACTGGTACAGGTGCACACCACAGGAGTCTAGACAGTGGCACATACAAAAGGGAAGACCTCTTATTCCTGAGTGTTAACTGTAGAAAGGAGCTGGGATCATTCAGCTCCCGGGCTGGAGAGCATCATATGGTTATTTTTATTCTCATCCTCTAAAGAGACTCAAATGCCTTCAGGGAAGAAAAGCCACATAGAAAAACTAGAAACTGTTTACACTGACCCTGACCCCTGGCAATGGGTGGTACAACACCACTGACACAGAGATATCTGAGAATAAGTGCATCAGGCCCCTCCCCGAGAACGGCTGGAAGAACACGGAATACCACGTGTACAGAGCACTCAGCACTGCACAACTCCAGCTCTAGGGGAAAATACTACAAAGAATGTGAGGTTGTTTCTCATGATTCATTGCTATTTCAGTTGAAAATTTTCTTTTTCTTTTCTCTTTTTTTTCTTTTCAATGACTTTGTTATTTTAACTCTGTTTTAAAGTCTTTTTTAACTAGAATTTGAACATGTACTTTTTATACGTATATTCTTCATTTTTTGCTCACTCTCACTGTATTCAATTATTTTGTATATATATAAGTTTTGCTTTCCTTACAATTTTGGGATTTAGTTTCTTCTAACACGCAGACCAAAATATTCACAGGACCAAGTGGATCCCCCTGTTTTGTCCACCCGGAAGATTATATTCTTGCTTCCACACCCAGCATTTTTGCTTATTTGGTTCTGACCTCTTCAGACTTCTCTACTGTGTATTTTGCTTGCATTTGGGTTCATATTTGTGCTTTTGTTCACTCACTCACCCACACTTCTCTGGGCAAAATGACTAGAGAGAGGAAGCCAAAGCAGAAGAAAGATCCAGAGGTAAAACTCTCTGCCACAGATGTAAATTATAAAATAAAATTGAAAATTTTTAAATAAATAAATAATTAAAATACAAAAAAAATGGGACAGCCACATACAAAGGAATGAAACTGAACCATTTCCTTACACCACACACAAAAATAGTCTCAAAGAAGATGAAAGACCTCAGTGTGAGACAGAAATCCATCAAAATCCTTGAGGAGAACACAGGAAGCAACCTCTTCAACCTCAGCCACAGCAACGTCATCCTAGAAACATTGGCAAAGGCAAGGGAAACAAGAACAAAAGTGAGTTATTGGGATTTCATCAAGATCAAACCTTTGGCACAGGAAAGGAAACAGTTAACAAAACCAAGAGACAATTGACAGAATGGGAGATGATACTCACAAATAACATATCGGATAAAGGGCTAGTATTCAAAATCTATAAAGAAGTTATCAAACTCAACACCTAAAGAACCAATAATCCAATCAAGATATGGACAGGAGACATGAACAGACATTTCTGCAAAGAAGACATCCAGATGGCCAACAGTCAAATGGCAAAGTGCTCCACATCACTCGGCATCAGGGAAATACAAATCAAAACCACAATGAGATATCACCTAACACTAGTCAGAATGGCTAAAATTAACAAGTCAGGAAACGACAGATGTTGGCAAGGATGTGGAGAAAAGGGAACCCTCCTACACTGTTGGTGGGA
The DNA here is from genome assembly GCF_902655055.1 of Lutra lutra. Taxonomy (NCBI): domain Eukaryota; kingdom Metazoa; phylum Chordata; class Mammalia; order Carnivora; family Mustelidae; genus Lutra; species Lutra lutra. The sequence continues at coordinate 148,009,591 of NC_062284.1, read as the reverse complement.
ATGCAAGCTGTGCAGCCACTCTGGAAAACAGCATGGAGGTTTCTCAAAAAGTTGGAAATAGAGCTACTACAACCTAGCAATCGTACTACTACCCTATGACTCACCAATCACACTACTGGGTATTTACCCTAAAGATACAAATACAATGACCTGAAGCTGCATGGGCACTCAAATGTTTATAGCAGCAATGTCCACAATAACCAAACTATGGGAAGAACCTAGATGTCCATCAACAGATGAATGGATAATGAAGATGTGGTGTATATACACAATGGAATACTATGCAGCCATCAAAAGAAATGAAATCTTGCCATTTGCAATAATGTTGATGGAACTAGAAGGTATTATGCTGAGTGAAATCAGTCACTCAGAGAAAGACAATTATCATATGATCTCCCTGATACAAGGAATTTGAAAGACAGGACGGGGGTCGTTGGGAGTAGGGAGGGAAAAAATGAAACAACGTAGGATGAGGAGGGAGACAAACCATAAGGGACTCTTAATCACACAAAACAAACTGAGGGTTGCTGGGGGGTGTGGGAGTTGGGAGAGGGTGGTTGACTTATGGACATTGGAGAGGGTATGTGCTATGCTGCCCTGGGGCAAACAATAAATGTTAATAAAAATAATTTTAAAAACAAAAAAATACAATAAAATAAAATTATGCTATGTTCATTCCTTGGGTAACTGCCAAACATTAAAATAAATGATTCTTGATACAGACAGCAACATGCTTTAATTTTCAAGTATTTGTGCAGAGCAAAAAAAAAAAAAAATCCTACAATTAAAATTACATACAATATAAATTCTTCAAAATTAAAACTAGTCTAACTAACATGAAAAAATCCCATAGTTATGTGTCAACGGGTGAAGAAGGGAAGAGGAAGGAGGAATTCCAGAGAATATACAGGAAGTTTTATGGAGAATTGATTTGTTCACTATGGATAATGTTGATTCTGACACCCATGTTTATCCTATCACACACTCTGCCTGTATGCCGTTCATTCCGTGTCAAGCACACTCACCAAAATTATTACAAATAATCCCAGAGATGACTTGGGAGAAACATAGAGACATTGAAATGTTAGAAAATACACCTACACAAACCCGATGCTCTCTATATTTCAGGGCAACATAGAGCGGAAGTAAAATCATCCTGTCTGCATTAAAGGAGGAGTTCCACATTCCTCACCAGCCTGCCCACTCTGTCCTCCAGGTGGTTCAGGGGACAGTGTGTCCTATGGGGATGAGCACAGGGCCACATACTGGGGCTCACTCTCACCCTAGTGTGCTCTTGGACACCTCACAAAACCCTCTAAAATTCTGGGTGTAGGTTTACATTTCATTATGGCATAACATGACATCAATTCCACAACATTTGTGTGAATATGTAAAAAGAAAGTAGCACATGCCCAAGTAAATACTCTGGAAAGTTATATAATGAAAATCATATTTTTTTTTCTAAAGTGGTAAAAACAAACAAAACAAAGGCAGTCACATCTCTTCTGGCCATTGCCCTCTATTGTCACGTAGATCCCAAGCTGAATATATAGTCAGAGAACATGCAAATAGGGCCCTCCATCTGCTGGTTAAAAACAGCCCAAACCTGACTCTGCAGCTGGGAGAGGGGCCCCAGCACCAGGATTCCCAGGTGTTCCAGTCAGTACTCAGGACAGGACACAGACAACTCACCATGGAGTTTGTGCTTGGCTGGGTTTTCCTTGTTGCTCTTTTAAAAGGTAATTCATGGTGAACAAGAGACGTTGAGGACGTGAGTGGATATGAGTGAAAGAAACCATGGATGTGTGACAGATTCCTGACCGGGATGTCTTGTGTCTGCAGGTGTCCAGGGTGAGGCGCAGCTGGTGGAGTCTGGGGGAGACCTGGTGAAGCCTGGGGCGTCCCTGAGACTCTCCTGTACAGCCTCTGGATTCAACTTCCCTAGCTATGCCATGAGCTGGGTCCGCCAGGCTCCAGGGAAGGGGCTGCAGTGGGTCGCAGCTATTAGCAGTGATGGAAGTAGCACAGGTTATGCAGACTCTGTGAAGGGCCGGTTCACCATCTCCAGAGACAACGGCAAGAACACGCTGTATCTGCAGATGAACAGCCTGAGAGCCGAGGACACAGCCATGTATTACTGTGCAACAGACACAGTGAGGGACCCTCAGTGTGAGCCCAGACACAAACCTCCCTGTAGGACGGGATCTGGCCACCAGGGGGTGCACACCACTCTCCAATTCTGTCTTTAAGCCCCAGGAGCAGGCACAGCTGGAGGATATGGGCAGGTTTCCTGTCAGGGTCTTTGGCATTCATGCCTTCAAGCTTTTTCCCCAAGGGAGCCTCTCTGCACACATGATTCTGTGCTTAACTCTTCACTCGCTGACTTTGAAAATTTGTTCTAATGGGATAACAATTATACTAAAATGACAAAATACAGACTCACTCACGTTTTTTTGCTGTCCCTAAATGCCAATGAATTATAAAAATCCTGATGTTCATCAACTGAACACTTACAGAAATCCCAGCTGCTCTCACTGTGCATCAAAGGTCCACCCAGCTCAATGTGGAAACTTGGTAGAAGGAGCATAAAGTTCATACAGGACATGAGGCTACAGAGGCATCAACAATCCAAAGTAAAAGAAGAAACGGTGTTGGTTGGGGAGTCACTGTCTTAAACGATGCTCTCAACATCAATGTTAGTGACAACATGGGAAAGCAGTGGAACCCCCTCCAGGTGTGATGTGTAGTCTGGACATTACACACACACATGCATAAACACGCACACACACACATGCACACACACACACACACACACACACACACACACACACACAGAAGTTTGAAACTTTTTTCACTTGGCCCCAATTTTTCTGCAGCAAAGGTGGTCCTAAGACAAAAATACACTGCATACAGGAAGACCTCAAGAAGCAAGAAAAGTCTGAAAGAAACACTCTAACGTGATTACTAAAGCCAAATAAAGGAGAAGGAAGGATATAGTAAAGATTAGAGCAGTAATAAATGATATAAAAACAAAAGAAAACAAAAAACAAACACAGAGCAGAACAAAAAATCAAGGTCTTTTTTTTGGAAAAAAAATAAAATTGAGAAACTTCTGCTTAGGTTTATCAAAAGGAAAAGAGAAAACCCGAAATAAATAATATCAGAAATCAATATGTTTCTCTGTGGAACAAATAGGGTTTTGGAAGGGTAGGAGGGACGGAATGGGGAAACTCAGTTATGGGCAATGAGGACACATGATGGGTGAGGACTGCATGTTACATGCAGATAATGAGTTGTTGAACACTACATAAAAAACTAGTGATGTACTATATGGTGACTAACTGAACATAATTTTAAAAAGGAATTTAAGGAGATAATGTTGTGAGAAAATAAATAATTAAAGCTAGAATTCTAGGAGAAACATTTCCCAATCCAAATCCTGAAGTTGTACTCAAAATTTGTGTTCAAACTAACATCCCAGGGGAGATATAAAATGATTTATGACCACAACAGTGCAACAGCTCTCAGGGCGGTGTGGCCCATGAAAGGACGCTGGAGTGGGACCTGGCCGTGAACTGAGAGCCATGCAAGAGGGTGCATGTGTGAGCCCATGGCTTGGTGCATAAAATGGCTACATTCTCAACTGAGCAACAGCTCACCAGAGTGATGTGACACCTGACAGGACACTGGGTCAGCACTCAGCATGACCTGGAGGTGCAGAAGAGGGTGCACTCACGAGTCCACACACGCTAACAGTTGCAAAGTCAGAAAGCATGGAGACACTCATGGGTCCCTGGAACTTTCCCCAGAGAATTGCAGTGGGCATCAATAATGCACATCTGGGGATTTGGGTACACATAGAAGTGGAGGTGGATTGACCTGAGGTGGTGGTGAGGGTCCGGTCCACCACATTGTGGCTCTGGGCTGGAGATTCCCACATATTTGCCATGTTTGCTCTGACCCTCTGAGGAGAAGCAGAAATCCACCAGGGAAAAAGAACTAGACACAGGGTCGGCTCCCATTTAGCCAATGACCCTGACAAGAGTAGGGCAACTCCACCAGCGAAAAGATGCCTGAGAAGCCAAGAAGCAGGCCCCTCCCCCAGAAGTCAGACTGGAAGAACAGGTGAAGGATAAGGTTATTTCACACAGGAACATGAAACTCCAGCACCAGGGGAAAATTACATAGGGAGCTCCAAGTGTTCCCTCATGACTTGCTTATACTCAGGATAAAATTTTACATTTCTTTTTTTCTTTTTTCTGTTCCTTGCTTTTTCTTTTTACCCTGTTCCCATTTTAAACAGTCTTATTTCATAACTTCAGTTTCTAAATTTCAAATATTCATTTTATAGATTTATGCCCCCACATAATCCCATTTTCCCTCTATTCAATTTATATATAAAATAAGTTCTGATTTCCTTAACATTTTCAAATATAGTGTCTTCTAACATATACCAAAAATCAATCAGGAACAGGGAGATCGAGGCAAGATGGTGGAGGTCTAGGGGACCTAGTTGAAGCAGGTCCCTTGAATTAAGCTGCATATCTATAAAACTATTTTGAACATCCATGAAATCAACCTGAGATGTAAGGATATATATGTGGATTCTACAAAAATTGGCTGTGTTTGACAAGATGTCTATTACACCAGCTCATTTCTTCATAGGCCATTTTTAACTTGTATTTTTACAAACCTATATTTTTAACAGGTATATGCTTTATTTTAGCAAGTTGTTCACTCTACTCAGTTTTACCTTCTTATATATCCATCTTTTAATTTTCTAGTGATTTTGAGATTTAGTGTCCTCTAACATACAGATCAAAATTCACCCAGGAACAAAAGAAGCACTCTCTTTTACCCAAAATGAAAATTACAGCCACTCTTTACTTGCCCTCTTTTTTATTTTCTACTCTCTCTATATTTTATATATATATATATTTTTAATATTTTTCAATGTTTTTAATTTTAATAATTTTCAGTGTTCCAAGATTCATTGTTTATGCACCACACCCAGTGATCCATGCAATACGTGCCCTCCATAATACCCACCAGGAGACTCACCTAACCTCCCACACCCCTCCCTTGCAAAACCCTCAGTTTGTTTCTCAGAGTACACAGCCTGTCATGGTTCATCTCCCCCTCCAATTCCCTCCAACTCCCTTCTCTCCAATTACCCATGTCCTCCGTGTTATTCCTTATGCTCCACAAATAAACAAAACCATATGATAACTGACTCTCTCTGCTTGATTTATTTCACTCAGCATAATCTCTTCCAGTCCCATCCATGTTGCTACAAAAGTTGGGTATTCATCCTTTCTGATGGAGGTATAATGCTCCATTTCCTTTATTTTAACTTTTGCATAGTTGCCTTCTGTTTATGTGCTTTCTATGTAAGAGAAGAAAAGAACAACACAACTGGTAAACATTAACATACTCTATGTAACTCAACTCTACTCAATTAAACCAGTAACACCAGGGAGCTCGTGGAAAGGTGCAGATGACATCCTATGAGGGGCAAGACTAAGGTCTAGTCCTGAAGCACTGATCATGGCAGGGATGGTCCACATGTCAGGTGTGGTGGAAGAAATGAGACTCTGTTGGAGATGCTTCAGTGTGAAATCATGTGGTGGATATGCTTGTCACCATTGCACTTCAAATATTTAAGATTCTACGTATTATGTTGTGTTTTTTTTTTTTCTAAAATAAACAAAGGCAGGTATTTTTAATGACTAACAGAGAAAATTTATGCTTATATATTTAGTGAATGGTTTTAAAGTTCCAGAATAATTTTAACGTTTTCTCTAATTTAGGTAGAAAGAGAGAAATTATGTCCCAAAGGTCATAACTATTGGGATCTAGAGTGATGACACTCAACTTTTTGTATTTATCAATTTGATTCCTGACCGGTTGTGGACATTAACTAAAACAGTCATGACTCTCTGTGTGGTGCCATATGGGTTGGCATTTCCTTACTTGTCTGTGCCCACACCTCACTGGCAGGTGTCCAAACACCTTGCATCCCACATCCTGCCCAAGTGTGGTCGTCCTGAGCTCCTGGGCCAGGCTGGGTCACAGCCTGAACATGAACAAGAGTCAGCTGGCCTTCCCTTATACCTCCCATTCCTCTGCAGGGAACAAGCCCAGGCATGAGGATGCATGTTTACGATGTGTTGTTCCCCTGGTCCCCACTGTCTGATACCACCCATGTATTCCAGTACCTGCTGCTTTTTTCTTATTTTTTTTTATTTTTTTTGTGTGTGACTAATTATTTAATTTGTTTATTTTTTAAATTTCAGTGTTCCAGAATCATTTTTTTTTTATTTTTTGACATATATTATTTATTTCAGGGGTACAGGTCTGTGACTCAACAGCCTTACACAATACATTAGCATTCACCATAGCACATACCCTCTCCAATGTCCATCACCCAGTGACCCCATCCCTCCCACTCCCACTTCCCTCCCTTCCAGCAACCCTCAGTTTGTTTCCTGATAATATTTTTATGTTTAGAAAAGTAATGATGGCAAAGATAACAATGATAGAATGGTTAACACTTATTAAACATAACTGTGTGCCAAGCTCTACTTGATGTTTTTTGTGGATTATTTCATTTAAATCTTGAAACAATCCTATAAATAAGTTCCTTAAATATCTCATTTTATAGATGAATACACTGATGTTAAGATGTTAAATAATTTGCCTGAAGTCACACAATTAGTAATAAAAAAATCAGCATTCAATTTACTGTGACCCCAAATCATTCAAAGCAAATATTATATACATATTTTGCATATAAGTAAACATAAATATGTATCTATTGTAGTATGAGTTTATTAGGAATCAAAATAAAAAGCAGTCCTATTTTCTTCCAAATAAATTTTTCTCACACTGGGGAGACATTTGAGATAAAATAGTTAATATAAATGAAAGCAATAATGATTACTTATTATAATAGATCCTAAATAATACTTTTTTTTAATTTCTTTTCAGCATAACAGTATTCACTGTTTTGCACCACACCCAGTGCTCCATGCAATCCATGCCCTCTCTAATACCCACCACCTGGTTCCCCCACCTCCCACCCCCCACCACTTCAAACCCCTCAGATTGTTTTTCAGAGTCCATAGTCTCTCATGGTTCACCTCCCCTTCCAATTTCCCTCAACTCCCTTCTCCGCTCCATCTCCCCTTATCCTACATGCTATTTGTTATGCTCCACAAGTAAGTGAAACCATATGATAATTGACTCTCTCTGCTTGACTTATTTCACTCAGCATAATCTCTTCCAGTCCCGTCCATGTTGTTACAAAAGTTGGGTATTCATCCTTTCTGATGGAGGCATAATACTCCATAGTGTATATGGACCACATCTTCCTTATACATTCATCCCTTGTAGGGCATCTTGATTCATTCCACAGTTTGGGGACTGTGGCCATTGTTGCTATAAACATTGGGGTACAGGTGGACCTTCTTTTCACTACATCTGTATCTTTGTGGTAATTACCCAGTAGTGCAATGGCAGGGTCCTAGGGAAGCTCTATTTTTAATTTCTTGAGGAATCTCCACACTGTTCTCCAAAGTGGCTGCACCAACTTGCATTCCCACCAACAGTGGAAGAGGGTACCCCTTTCTCCACATCCTCTCCAGCACGTGTTATTTCCTGTCTTGCTAATTTTGGCCATTCTAAGTGGTGTAAGGTGGTATCTCAATGTGGTTTCAATTTGAATCTCCCTGATGGGTAGTGATGATGAACATTTTTTCATGTGTCTGATAGCCATTTGTATGTCTTCATTGGAGAAGTGTCTGTTCACGTCTTCTGCCCATTTTTTCACATGATTATCTGTTTTCTGTCTGTTGAGTTTGAGGAGGTCCTTATAGATCCTGGATATCAGCCTTTTGTCTGTACTGTAATTGCATATATGTTCTCCCATTCATGGGTTGCCTCCTCATTTTACTGACCATTTCCTTTGCTGTGCAGAAGCTTTTGATTTTGATGAAGTCCCAAAAGTTCATTTTCGCTTTTGTTTCCTGTGCCTTTGGAGACATATTATGAAAGAGGTAGCTCTGGCTGATGTTGAAGAGATTACTGCCTATGTTCTCCTCTAGGATTCTGATGGATTCCTGTCTCACGTTGAGGTCTTTTATACATTTTGAGTTTATCTTTGTGTATGGTTTAAGGGAACAGTCGAGTTTCATTCTTCTACGTATAGCTGTCCATTTTCCCCAGCACCATTTATTAAAGAGACTGTCTTTCTTTCTCTGGATATTTTTTCCTGCTTTATCTAAGATTATTTGACCGTAGAGTTGAGGGTCCATATATGGGCACTGTAATCGGTTCAACTGGTCTATGTGTCTGTTTTTGTGCCAGTACCATGCTGTCTTGGTGATCACAGCTTTGTAGTGAAGCTTGAATCAGGCAACATGTCGTCCCAGTTCAGTTGTTCTGTTTCAATATTTCCTTAGCAGTTCGGGGTCTCTTCTGATTCCATACAAATTTTAGGATTGTTTGCTCCAGCTCTTTGAAAATTGCAAGTGGAATTTTGATCGGAATGGCATTGAAAGTATAGATTGCTTTAGACAGTATAGACATTTTCACAATGTTTATTCTTCCAATCCATGAGGTGGAATAGTCTTCCATCTCTTCATGTCTTCTTCAATTTCTTTCATGTGTGTTCTGTAGTTCTTCCAGTACAGATCCTTTACCTCTTGGTTAAGTTTATTCCCAGGTATCTTATAGTTTTTGGTGCTAAGTAAATGGAATCGATTCTCTAATTTCCCTTACTGTGCTTTCATTGTTAGTGTATAAGAAAGAAACTGATTTCTGTACATTGATTTATATCGTGCCACATTACTGAATTGCTCTATGAGTTTTAGTAGTTTGGTGATATTTATCCCAAAGATACAGATGTAGTTAGAAGAAGGGCCATCTGGGAGGCCTGGGTGGCTCAGTTGGTTGGACGACTGCCTTCGGCTCAGGTCATGATCCTGGGAGTCCTGGGATCGAGTCCCGCATCGGGCTCCCAGCTCCACGGGGAGTCTGCTTCTCTCTCTTACATTCTCCTCGCTCATGCTCTCTCTCACTGTCTCTCTCTCAAATAAATAAATAAAATCTTAAAAAGAAAAGAAGGGCCATCTGAACCCCAATGTTCATAGAAGCAATGTCCACAGCCACCAAGATGTGGAAGGAGCCAAGATGCCCTTCAATGGATGAATGGATAAGGAAGATGTGGTCCATATACACTATGGAGTATTATGCCTCCATCAGAAAGGATGAATACCCAACTTTTGTATCAGCATGGACGGTACTGGAGGAGATGATGCTGAGGAAATAAGTCAAGCAGAGAGGGTCAATTATCATATGGTTTCACTTACTTGTGGAGCATAAGGAATAACATGGAGGACATTAGAAGAAGGAAAGGATCACTGAATTGTGGACTATCAGAGGGAGAGTTGAACCATGAGAGACTGTGGGCTCTGAGAAAGAAACTGAGGGTTTTGGAGTGGAGGGGATTGAGGGTTAGGTGAGTCTGGTGGTGGGAATTAAGGAGGGCACGTATTGCATGGAGCACTGTGTGTGGAGCATAAACAATGAATCTTGGAACACTGAAAAAATTTTTTAAAAGTTTATTACAGGGTTGGCTTTTCCCCATCATCACCAACACTTGGTCCATTCTCATTTTCTTTGTTTTTTTTTTTTTTTTTCATAGACTTGTTAAGAGCTGTGGGGTGCTTTCTCACTGGTGTAGAGTTGGGTTTCGCTGATGATTAGTGATGTTGATCACTGATAGACATTTGGTTGTATTCTTTTCCAATATTTTTTTTATATGAGGGACAGACAGAAATTCATCAAGTGCACAGAGGGGCAGAAAGAGAGGGAGAAACAGATTCCTAGGGGATGACAGAGCCCAATGTGGGACTCAATTCCAGGTCGTAATTTGAGCTGAAGGCAGATAATTAATAAACTGAGTCACCTAGAAGCCACCATTTTTTTTATCTTCTATAGAGAAAAGAATATGGAAGACCTTGGCCCAAATTTTTTGAAATATATTATTTATATATGTGAAAGAAAGAAAAAATGAGAAGAGGAGCAGATGGAGAAGAAAGAAAATGTCCAATAGATTCCCAATGAACACAGAGCCTGTGACAGGGCTCAATCCCAGGACCTTTGTCATTACCTGATCAGAAATCAAAAGATGGAGTCAAAATCTACTGAGTCATTCAGATGCCACATCCTTGCCCGAATTTTTTAATCTTGTGATTTGTTAATTTTTATTAATGTGTTTTTGATAGTTTCTGTTGAGGTTAAGGAGTCCCTTCTGCTTTTTAAATGTTAACTCCTTCTCAATATTTGGTTGAGCACTGTCTCCCATTTCATAGGCTACCTTCTTGCGCTGCCAACATTTTTCTGCACACTTTGTAGTTTGATGTAGTCCCACCTGTCTGTCTCTGCTCTTGTTTCCTGTGATTTCACTTTTATAACAAATAAACCATAGCTGAGCAAATGTCATGATGTTTGTTCCCCTTTGTTTTCTTTTTTAAATTTATTTTATTCCTTTAAATTCAAGCTAGTTAACATACAGTGAATTATTAATTTGAGGGGCGGTATTTAGTGCTTCATTAGTTGTGTATAACAGCCAGTGCTCATTACATGATATGTCCTCCCTAATGCCCATCACCCCGTTACCCCATCTCCCCACCCACATCCCCTCTAGCAACCCTCAGTTCTCTATAGTTGAGTCTCTTATGTTTTTGTTTTTTTCTTTTTCATTTCTTTTCAGCATAACAGTATTCATTATTTTTGCACCACACCCAGTGCTCCATGCAATACGTGCCCTCCCCAATGTGGGGGTTTGGGGGTCAGGTTTTTTGCTTAAGTCTTTAATCCACTGTGAGATTTCCTGGATCTATATATCTGTATGTTATAAGATAAGGACCCAATATCATGATTTTGCATGTGGATATCCAACACCATTTGTTATAGACAATATCCTTTCCCCACTGTATTTTCTTAAATAACTTGCGGGGAATATGCTGACTGCATATGAAGACTTTCACTTCTTGTCTCCATAATCCACTGCACTACCTATGAGTATGATTGTATGCTAGTCATAGACCATTGTAGTTAATATACCTCTGCATTATATTTATAAAGAAGGAATATTATGTCCCCAGGAGCTTGGTCTTTCTTCTCATGATTGTGTTGCCACAGCCATGTGCTTTGTATTTCTATATGTATAAGGATTTTTTTTTCTATTTCTGTAAAAAGATCATTGGTATTTTAATGGTTTAATTAACATTAAAATTATTAGAAGAGAAAAAAAGAAATTGAAACTATGCAAATACAAATTCAAGGAGATTGAAATTGGTATTTTGAAGAGAAAAATGTAATTTAAAATCATAGGTAGACTAGAAAAATAGGTAAACCTCAAATAAATACAGAGTTCAAAGAGAAGAAGTAGCTGACACCAAATAAATGAAAAGGAACATGAGGAAAATACTAAGATATTTACAGAGCAACATTGGAATAACAAAAGGAAAATTAGAAAATTTCTAGATTTATCAATACACCAAGACTGTTTCATGAAGAAAAAGGAAATGAACAGAAAAAAACTAATAAGAAGACCAAATTCATAATCTAAAGCCTTCTGCCTCAAAAAGAAAAACAAAAAACAAACCAAAAGTGAACGAACAGACAAAGAAACCAGTCCAGGATCAGATTGTTTTACCTATGAATTACACCAAATATTTAAACAAGAATAAAGGCCAATATTTCTCAGTCTCTTCCCAAAAACCTGACAGGAAAGTAATATGTCCAAATTCATTCTATAAAGCCGGCATGACACCGACAACAAAGCCAGGCAAAGACTCCTCAAGACCTGAAAACTCAGGCCAATATCTCACCTGAACATGCCTGTAAAAATCCAGGCATATTGAATGCAAAGTACATTGAAAAATCATACATGATGACCTAGTGCAAATCGTCCTTCAGAAACAAAAATCACTCAACATACACAGATCAATATATGGGACACTCTGAATTAAGAGAGGGAAGGATTGGATCTACATAATGTTCTCCACTGATGCCTAAAACTATCTGAGAAATTTCAACACATGTTCATCATTAAAGTACCTCAACAATTGAGGAACAGATGGAAATTACCTCCACATGCTCATGGCTATAGATGATAAAACCACACTTTACATCATATTAAACAGTGAGAACCTGAAGCCTTTCCTGTCATGTCAAGAGACAGGCAAGGATGCTCACTCCTACCATGAGTACTCATCATGGTATCATGAAGGAGAATAAGATGTGCAATTCCAAATATGTCATCTGGTCCCTGAGTTACTGTGAACTAAAGTCACTTGAGAACCTGTCAGTGGAAGGACCTTCTGAGCCTCCTTTGTCCTCCTGACAGCAGGAAATCAAGCTCCTGTGGGAAAGTTCCCTTCCCTGTACCAGGAGGGGAGAACCATCCTCAACACCAGAATATGGAATTTAGGGCCCAGAAGACTATGAAAACAAACCTTGTTGGTTCTTCACTAATTTACTGACCCAAATCTTTGCCTTAAATCTTTGCAAACCCAATCTTTTGTTATCTAAGTGGCACAAGTGCTGTCTACTTCGGTCGTTTTCTGAGTTCATATTTTAGGGATCTGATGCATGTGCAAAATGAAATTCATTTTCCCCTTACATCTGTTCTGCAGCTACTGAATATTTCGACCCAAGAAAGAACCCAGAAGATAAGAAGGGAATGTCTTCTACATTGACAACGGGAAGACCTACCCAGAGAAATTAGCCAATAAAAAAATAAATATATTGGGCGCCTGGGTGGCTCAGTGGGTTAAGCCGCTGCCTTCGGCTCAGGTCATGATCTCAGGGTCCTGGGATCGAGGCCCGCATCGGGCTCTCTGCTCAGCAGGGAGCCTGCTTCCCTCTCTCTCTTTCTCTGCCTGCCTCTCCATCTGCTTGTGATCTCTCTCTGTCAAATAAATAAATAAAATCTTAAAAATAAATAAATAAATATATTGAAATCAGTAACAGGAAGAAAAATTCTTTGTTTGCATATGATATGTGTGTTTTTTAAAGACTTTATTTATTTATTTGTCAGAGAGAGAGAGAACAAGATAGCTAGTACAAGCAGGGAGAAAAGCAGGGAGAAAAGCAGGGAGAAAAGCAGGCAGAGGAAGAAGGGTCCCTGCTGAGCAAGGAACCTGATGTGGGTCTCGATCCCAGCACCCTGGGATCATGACCTGAGCTGGAGGCAGAGGCTTAATGATGGAGCCACCCAGGGGTCCCCGCATATGACATGTTCTTATACACAAACACTACAAATGGCACGCTCAGAGAGACAAAAATCTTTGAACTAAACAATGATATCTGGGAAACTCCAGGTTACAAAATCAACATACAAAATAAAGCTATGTCTCCACAGGATAACAACAAATATCTTTAAAAAAAAAAAAAGAAATTGATAAAATAATTCCATTTACACTGATACAGGAAATAAAATATTTTGGGTTAACATTCAATAAGGAGTTGAGACTGTACACTAAAAATGATGAACATTGATGAAAGACTTATAAAAGTGCATAGAGAAATGGAAAGATAACTGTGTTCACAGATTAGAAAACTTCCTCTAGTCACAGTACCATCTAAACAAAGTGATCTTCAAACCTAATGCAATATTTGCTTTCTTAACTAGTAAAGGATGGAATCTAAGACTGGAACTGGCTATATAGTCAGAAGACATGCAAATAGGGCCCTCCCTTTGCTGATTAAAACATCACAGCCAGAAACTTGCAGCTGGGAGAGGAGCCCCACCCCAGGATTCCCAGGTGTTCCGATTCAGTGATTAAGACAGAACACAGACAACTCATCATGGAGTTTGTGCTTGGCTGGGTTTTCCTTTTTGTTCTTTTATTTTTTTAATTATTTATTATTTTTTAATTATTTTATAAACATATAATGTATTTTTATCCCCAGGGGTACAGTTCTGTGAATCGCCAGTTTTTCACTTCCACAGCACTCACCATAGCACATATCCTTCCCAATGTCCATAACCCCACCACCCTCTCCCGACTCCCCTCCCACCAGCAACCCTCAGTTTGTTTTGTGAGGTTGAGTCTCTTATGGTTTGTCTCCCTCACAATCCCATCTTGTTTCATTTATTCTTTTCCTACCCTCCAAGCCCACCATGTTCCCTCTCAACTTCCTCACATCAGGGAGATCATAAATGATCATTGTCTTTCTCTGTTTGGCTTATTTCACTAAGCATGATACCATCTAGTTCCATCCACGTCATCACACATAGCAAGATTTCATTTCTTTTGATGGCTGCATAGTATTCCATTGTGTATATATACCACTCCTTCTTTATCCATTCATCTGTTGAGGACATCTAGGTTCTTGCCATAGTTTGGCTATTGTGGATATTGCTGCTATAAACATTCGGGTGCAGTGTCCCTTCAGATCATTACATTTGTATCTTTAGGGTAAATACACAACAGTGCGATTGCTGGGTCATAGGGTAGTTCTACTTTCCGCTTTTTGAGGAATCTCCATGCTGTTTTCCAGAGTGGTTGCACCAGCTTGCATTCCCACCAACAGTGTAGGATGGTTCCCCTTTCTCTGCATCCTCGCCAGCATCTGTCATTTCCTGACTTGTTAATTTTAGCCATTCTGAATGGTGTGAGGTGGTGTCTCGTTATGGTTTTGATTTGTATTTCCCTGATACCGAGGGATGTGGAGCATTTTTTCAGGTGTCTGTTGACCATCTGGATGTCTTCTTTGCAGAAATGTCTGTTCATGTCCTCTGCCCATTTCTTGATTGGATTATTTGTTCTTTGGGTGTTAAGTTTGCTGAGCCTTTTATAGATTTGGATACTAGTCCTTTATCTGATATCTTGTTTGCATGTGTTGAGTTTGAGGAGTTCTTTTTAGATCCTGGATATCAATCTTTTGTCTGTACTGTCATTTGCAAATATCTTCTCCCATTCTGTGGGTTGCCTCTTTGTTTTCTTGACTGTTTCTTTGCTGTGCAGAAGCTTTTGATTTTAGTGAAGTCCCAAAAGTTTATTTTGGCTTTTGTTTCCTTTGCCTTTGAAGACATATCTTGAAAGAAGTTGCTGTGACTGATATCGAAGAGATTACTGCCTATGTTCTCCTCTAGGATTCTGATGGATTCCTGTCTCACGTTGAGGTCTTTTATCCATTTCGAGTTTATCTTTGTGTACCGTGGAAGAGAATGGTCGAGTTTCATTCTTCTACATATAGCTGTCCAGTTATCCCAGCACCATTTATTGAAGAGACTGTCTTTTTTCCACTGTATATTTTTTCCTGTTTTGTCGAAGATTATTTGACCATAGAGTTGAGGATCCATATCTGGGCTCTCTACTGTGTTCCACTGGTCTATGTGTCTGTTTTTATGCCAGTACCATGCTGTCTTGGTGATCACAGCTTTGTAGTAAAGCTTGAAATTAGGTAACGTGATGCCCCCAGTTTTATTTTTGTTTTTCAACATTTCCTTAGCGATTCGGGGACTCTTCTGGTTCCATACAAATTTTTGGATTATTTGCTCCAGCTCTTTGAAGAATACCGGTGGAATTTTGATCGGAATGGCTGCCGCTGCCCCTCGGAACAATTTGTTACTTGTAATTGTTACTGTAACCCTTGGAGGATCTTACTAGTTGCCAAGCACATTTAGATATGGCCTTAAGAAATATATATACTGGCAACAGGTCTTTGGGGAGAAGGATGATATACAACCGTGAAGCTGGGCAGCTGGGGATGCCTGGCTTGCTCAGGGCAGAATGCTGCCCCTTCACAGAAGCTGGCCAGCTGGGGATGCCCGGCTTGCTCAGGGTGGGAGGCCTCCCCATCACAGAAGCCGGGCAGCCAGGAACGCCTGGCCCGCCCAGGGGGGAATGCCACCTGCTTTAGGGAAGCCGAGCCCCCGGGAACTCCTGGTCAGCTCAGGGTGGAACGAAAACCACCTGCTTCCCTTTTCTGTTATCGCTCCTTTCTCATCCCAGAAAAGCCCGTTGTTAGTTAGGTGTGTCCTTTGAATATGCTTGGTTGTGTCCTTTGAATATGCTTGGTTAACTATAAACTTTATCCTCCTCCTCGCTTGCCTGCAAGACTTGTGACTGATGTTTGACCTTCATTGGTTCTTCTGTTGGCTATTGTTTCTCTCCAATAAAAGTGAGACTGTGGAGTTGCTTGGGACAGCAGTCCTTTTCGACTGTTGTCCCCTGCTCCCAATCTCTTGCAGCTCACTTGTTTGTGCCTAATTCTTCTCCCGTCGCCAACTGGAAGCGGCAAGTGGCACCCGAACGTGGGGCCAGACCAGACCCGATCTGATCAGAAATTATACAGGAGAAGAAGCCCCAACGTGAATTTTGCATGGCCATGCCTTTTTCCCGCTGGTGAGCTGTGGGCCATTATCGCAGGGTATGGGTAATCTAGAGAGCACAAAAGATTATCGCCCTTACGTTTGTTTATTGAGAAGGCTCCTGAAGGCGGGAGGAGCAAAAGTCAGCGAGGGCCAACTTATGGAGCTTTTAAAGGTAATTAAAGAACATTGCTCCTGGTTCCCTATATTAGGGACTTTAGATTTACAAACATGGGGAAAAGTAGGTCACGAGTTAAAACTTTCGTATACTAAAGGAAAGCAAATTCCAGTTACTATATGGCCTACTCGGACCCTCATTCGCTCCGTTTTGGAACCTTTACAAACCCCTGATTCAGAGAGCGATAATGAAAGTTCAGGAGAAACTAAAAAAGAGGAACCTGAACATGCCATCCAGGAGAAGAAAGAAACTATTAAGGCCACCAGAATTTAAAGGACAGTGTTGAAACTGTGGGCAAGCAGGGCACAAATATTAATCTTACTTTTGGATATCAAAATAGGCCAATATGTATCGGCAATCATTCCAGTTGCCTTGTCCCTGGTGATCAGAGATGGTTGGTGGACCTTCCTACTAACAATTATTTGACTAAAGCTCAGTTACATTTACTCTCCATTGAAGGATTCCAAGCCTACAAATAATGGGATCCTAGCTATAATTCAACACCCCCTATTCCCAAATGCAAACCAACACAAAATGTGGTCTGATGAGGGAATTCGCCCTTTATGGAAGGAATGTCGAGCTTCTCACCCCAGTATTGTTATTAATGATTCCTATGGAATTGTATGGGACTGGTCCCCTAAGGGGATGGCAGTCACCAATTGTACTAGGGAACCCTGCTCCCCTCATCAAAAGTTAAAATGGCAAGTTTTTAATGATCCCATTTTACCACAAATCTTAGCTTCAGGAGATGCACCTCTGGTCTGACTTGGGCAAGGACTTTCTATGCCATCTCCTTTTGTTGATTATCATAAAAGACAAAAGAATTTATGGAAGGTCACTACCCCTGTAAGTCACGTAAGAGTTTGGAATGGCTCTTACATTCATCAGTCTAATAACTATGCATTTTCTTTTTTCCTTTGGATGAAGAATGGGTAAGAGCTTGTGTTAGAGATCCTGATGTTTTTGTTATTGGAAAAATGACTTTTATTCATAGTAATAGAGAAATAGACTGTCTAAACTGTAAGATGTTCACCTGTGTAGATAAAAATGTTTATACAGACAATTCTATCATTGTTTTAGCTAGAAGAAGAATAGGCATTTGGCTACTGGTGAAGCACCACTGTGTTTGGGAAGGCTCTCCAGACGTACATATACTTTTCACAGTTTTGAATAACTGGGTCAGTAGGACAAAAAGATTTGTTGGGTTGCTTATAACAGTTATTCTAGGAATTATAGCCATTACTGCTACAGCTACCACTGCAGGAATGGCCTTGCATCAAACTGTACAAACTACACAATTTGTACAGAAGTGGCATGAGAATGCTAGCAAGGCCTGGAATCAACAAACGATCATAGATCAAAAATTAGATGAACGTATCTCTCATTTAGAAACAGCCATGATATACATAGGAGATGATCTTCAGAATATAAAACTTAGACTTCATATTTTATGTGATTGGAATGTTTCTTCTTTCTGTGTTACTCCCCATGCCTATAATGAATCAGAAGTGTCTTGGAGCAAAATTCGCTGACATATTACTAACAATTATGGTGATTATCTAACCTTAAATATTAAACAACTTCAAGATACAATTCTAAGTATTACTCACTCATCATTACAATCCGTTCCAGGAGTGAGTTTTACTCAAAGAATTAATGATATTCTGTCTGATTTAAACCCTTCTGCTTGGATCACACAAACTGGTCTCGGTGTTATAAGTGGAATGATTATTTTTCTTATTGCTATAATCTTTTTATGCTTAGTCCTCAGAAGCATGCAAAAATCCCTCCAATGACTGAAAAATCAAGAAGCTGCAAAATCAACTTCTCTACTCCTTCACAAACAAAAGGGGGGAGATGCCACTGCCCCCCGGAACAATTTGTTACTTAAACTGTAACCCTTGGAGGATTTTACTAGTTGCCAAGCACATGTAGATATGGCCTTAAGAAATACATATACTGGCAACAGGTCTTTGGGGAGAAGGACGATATACGACCGTGAAGCTGGGCAGCTGGGGATGCCCGGCTCGCTCAGGGCGGGAAGCCGCCCCTTCACAGAAGCCAGGCAGCCAGGAATGCCTGGCCCGCCCAGGGGGAAACGCCACCTGCTTCAGGGAAGCCCAGCACCCGGGAACGCCCTCTCAGTTCAGGGTGGAATGAAAACCGCCTGCTTCCCTTTTCCATTATTGCTCTTTCTCATCCCAGAAATGCCCGTTGTTAGTTAGGTGTGTCCTTTGAAAATGCTTGGTTAACTATAAACTTTATCCTCCTCCTCGCTTGTCTGCAAGACATGTGACTGATGTTTGACCTTCATTGGTTCTTCTGTTGGCTATTGTTTCTATCCAATAAAAGCGAGACTGTGGAGTTGCTTGGGGCAGCAGTCCTTTTCAACTGTTGTCCCCTGCTCCCAATCTCTTGCAGCTCACTTGTTTGTGCCTAATTCTTCTCCCGTCACTGACTGGAAGCTGCAAATGGCGTTAAAAGTATAGATTGCTCTGGCAGTATAGACATTTTAACAATGTTTATTCTTTGAATCCAAGAGCATGGAATGGTCTTCCATCTTTTTGTGTCTTCTTCAATTTCTTTCATGAGTGTTCTGTAGTTCCTCGAGTACAGATCCTTTACCTCTTTGGTGAGGTTTATTCCCAGGTATCTTATGGTTCTTGGTGCTATAGTAAATGGAATCTATTTTCTAATTTCCCTTTCTGTATTTTCATTGTTAGTGTATAAGAAAGCCACTGATTTCTGTACATTGACTTTGTATCCTGCCATGTTACTGAATTGCTGTATGAGTTCTAGTAGTTTGGGGGTGGAGTCCTTTGGGTTTTCCATATAAAGAATCATGTCATCTGTGAAGAGAGTGAGTTTGACTTCTTCATTGCCAATTTGGATACCTTTTATTTCTCTTTGTTGTCTGATTGCTGTTGCTAGGACTTCTAATACTATGTTGAACAAGAGTGGTGAGAGTGGGCATCCTTGTCATTTGCAAATATTTTCTCCCATTCTGTCAGTTGTCTTTAAGGAAGACACAAAGAAATGGAAAAATGTTCCATGCTCATGGATTGGAAGAACAAATATTGTGAAAATGTCTATACTACCTAAAGCAATCTACACATTTAATGCAATCCTTATCAAAATCCAATCCATTTTTTTCAAAGGAATGGAACAAATTATCCTAAAATGTATATGGAACCAGAAAAGACCTCGAATAGCCAAAGCAATATTGAAAAAGAAAGCCAAAGTTTCCAGACTTCAAGCTATATTACAAAGCTGTCATCATCAAGGCAGCATTTTAATGGCACAAAAACAAACATATCAATCAATGGAACAGAATAGAAAGCCTAGAAGTAGACCCTCAACTCTATGGTCAACTAATCTTGGACAAAGCAGGAAGGAATGTCCAATGGAATAAAGACGGTCTCTTTAACAAATGGTGTTGCAAAAATTGGACAGCCACATGCAGAAAAATGAAATTGGACCATTTCCTTACATCACACATGAAAATAGACTCAAAATGGATGAAGGACCTCAATGTGAGAAAGGAATCCATCAAAATCCTTAAGGAGAACACAGGCGGCAATCACTTCAACCTCAGCCATAGCAACTTCTTCCTAGGAACATCGGCAAAGGCAAAGGAAGCTAGGGCAAAAATGAACTATTGGGATTTCATCAAGAGCAAAAGCTTTTGCACAACAAAGGAAACAGTTAACAAATCCTTTGTGTTCTTTTAAAAGGTAATTTATGGAGAATAATGGACATTAAATATGCAAGTGGATGTGTGTGAGGGAAACAGTGGGTATGTGATAGTTTCCTGACTAGGATGTCTTCTGTCTGCAGGTGTCCAGTGTGGGGTGCAGCTGGTGGAGCCTGGTGGAGACCTGGTGAAGCCTGGGGGGATCCCTGAGACTCTCTGTGCAGCCTCCAGATTCACATTCAGTAGCTACGTCATGAACTGGGTCCGCCAGACTCCAGGGAAGGGGCTGCCGTGGGTCTCAGATATTAGCAATCATGGAAGTAGCACAAGCTACACAGACTTTGTGAAGGGCCGATTCACCATCCCCAGAGACAACAGCAAGAACACGCTGTATCTGCAGATGAACAGCCTGAGAGCTGAGGACACAGCCGTGTATTACTGTGTGAGAGACACAGTGAGGGGACCTCAGTGTGAGCCCAGAGACAAACCTCACTGTGGGACAGAATCTGGACCACCAGGGGGTGCACACCACTCACCAATTCTGTCTTTAATCGCCAGAAGCAGCTAAAGATGGTGGTTATGAGCAGGCTTCCTGTCAGGGTGTGGGACTTCCTCTCCATAGAGCAGTTTCCCCACAGGAAGCCTCTCTGGACACATGATTCTGTGCTTACTTCTTCATTCTCTGACTTAGAAACTTTGTTCTAATGGGAAAACAACTACACAAAATTTAAAAAAATAGATATAAATACACAAAATATAGAGTCAGTTACATTGTTTATTCTCATCCCTAAGTACCAATGGATTACAAATATTCTGGTTCTCATCAACTGAACCTTTACAGGAATACCAGCAGCACTCAGTATGCATCCCATGTCCACCTAGCTCACAGTACAAACTTGCTATAAGGAATATTCATGCTGGACATGAGGCTACAGAGGCATCGACAATGCAAAGCAATAGAAGAAAGACCCATAATAGGGTCACTGCCTTAACCATGCTCACAAAATCAATATAGTGACAGTCTGGGAAAGCAGAGGGACCCACAGCCATACATGGTGTGAAAGTGGAGTCTAAAGCTCACACACACACACACACACACACACACACACACACACACACGTGTCCGCGTGCATGCACACACACACACACGAGTATGTAAAATCATCATGACCTTTACCATCATGTGTGCTGAGAGTGGGGCAGGCCTCTCAGCAAGCATAAGTGCTTGGATAGAAACAGGGAAGGACACTGGCTCAGGATGTGTGTTGCATGTCAGTGGTGGGGACAGGGTCCTGCTCATGGGAGGGAATTATGAGAAGTCAACCTTCCACCTGCATTGAAGTAAGGAGATCCCCTGGGTCCTTGCTGGATTTCCCATGTGTGGGGTATGAGGAGAAGTGGGAGGAATGAAGATCAAGGAGCTAGCAAGCAATGGTCAAGGGATACAGTGTGATGACAAATTCCACTAAACAAGTACAAAACCAATGAGAACAAAAAGAGAGAAAAGGCCATCCTAAGTAGAAAAAGGTCTGAGTTTCTGGAAAATGAGGAATGATTTATGGAGGCAACACAACAGAATTGCACTATGTTGCTATAGAGAATCTTCATTCTAGTCAGAGTTAAAAAGCACAGTCTAGGTCCATGATGACTGAAAGGAAGTAAGTCCATGAAGTCATTAGGAGGCATACATGTGTC
Organism: Lutra lutra; assembly: GCF_902655055.1. NCBI lineage: Eukaryota > Metazoa > Chordata > Mammalia > Carnivora > Mustelidae > Lutra > Lutra lutra. Next base: position 147,987,631 of record NC_062284.1, on the reverse strand, counting down.
CATCCTCCTTATGAGCCTCACCAATGTTGGAAAAATCTCAACAAAAGGAGAGTCCACAGGTGTTAGGTACACTCTGTGGAGTGTCGGCAGATGTTGCTGCAGAAATGGGTCCTCTCCATGCACTGGTGACCAGGAAAGAAGGCTCCAGGTTTGAGGCAAACAATGGTTGCCATTCCCAGATGGTGCCTGTAGCTCACAGCTGAGGTTAGCAGTGGAATCCAGTGGAGAACATGGGCGATATGGGCACAGTCATAGGCTGGCCACTTGAAATAACTTCCACAGCCTGGTGCCTGAGTTGTGGATTTGCATGTGCACAGGTTCCTTCTGCAGCCTGGCAAGCTCCTTCCATACTGCTCTTCCTTCGGGTGTCTGGCCTCTTCCAGGGAATGGAATTTCTGAGCTTCTACCTCAACATTCTCCTGTCCTGCTGTCTCTTGGCACTCTTCTCCACAGCCAGTGGGAAAGGATCATGATCAACAAGGGATCGTTTCTCTCTCTGGGATCCAAGAGCTCCTGGGACAAGACAGTGCATGGATGAGCCTCAAAGCAAGCTGCTGCTTTCTGCTGCTTCAGATCTTCCTCCAGCTTGCGCTTCCAAGCCTGTGTCTTTGGAGACACCAGTCTCAAAACCAGCAATTCCTGATACACACAGCAACATGGCTACATGCACAAGGATTGAAGCTGAGCCAAAGAAGCCTTACAAAGACAGTACATGTAGTACAATGACCCACTCATGAATTCTACAAAATTAGAGTCTAAGGTGACATGAGAAAAAACAACAACTATATGGGGACAGGGTGAAGAAGGGAAGAGGAAGGAGGAATTCCAAGGAAAGTGGAGGAAATTTTCAGGAGAACTGATTTCCTCACTCTTGATACTGTTGATTTTGACACCTGTGTTTATCATGTCACACACTCCGCCTGTGCGTAGTTCATCCGGTGTCAAGCATATGCACCAAATCTATGAGAGATAATCACAGAAATGACTCAGGAGGAATGCAGAGATAGTGGACAGCTAAAGACTTGAAAAGACACCTTCATGATCTGATGCTGTCTGTAATTCAGGTAAACACTACAACAAGCAAAATCATCCCATCCCCATCACAGGAGGTGTTCTACATTCTTCATGAGCCTGCCCAATCTGTCCTTCAGCTGATTCAGGGATGTAGCAGGTCCTGAGGGGAGGAACACTGTCCCATATCCTGGGATCACTCTCACCCTACAAATGTTCATGGACACCTCACAAAACCTCTCCAGTTTTGAGTGTATGCTCACAGCTTTTATGGGGTACATGACACCTACATTCTGAGATTTTTGCAAATATGGAAAAAACAAAGTAGAAGATATAGCCAAGGTATATACTCTGGAAACATATATAATAAAAATTTATTTTTTTTTCAGAAGTGGTCAATACCACCAAATCAAAGACAGTCACACGTGCTACAATCACTGTCCTCTCTGTCAGCTAATATCCCAATATGCAATACACAGAGGACATGCAAATAGGGCCCTCCCAATGCTGATTAAACCAAGCCAGCCCTGACCCTACAGTTGGGAGAGTAGCATCAGCCCCAGCATTTCCAGGTGTTCCACTCAGCAATCAGAAAGAACACAGACGACACAGCATGGACTTAGTGCTTTTGTGTTTTCCTTCTTCCAGTTTTAAAAGATAATTTATGGAGGACATGGGGAGATGCAGAGAGGAAGTGACTTGGGAGGAAATCAGAGGGGGAGATGAACTATGAGGGACTGTGGACTCTGAGAAACAAACTGAGGGTTTTGGAGGGGAGGGGGTAAAGAGGGTGGGTGAGACTGGTGGGGGGTATTAAGTAGGAGACATACTGCATGGAGCACTGGGTGTGGTGCATAAACAATGAATCTTGGAACACTTAAGAAAATGAGGTTTTTAACAAAGGTAATTTATGGAGAACAGAAGATATTGAGTATGTGACTGAATATGAGTGATAGAAACAGTGGATGTGTGACAAATTCCTGACCAGAATGTCATGTGTCTGCAGGTGTCCAGTGTGAGGTACAGCTGGTGGAGTCTGAGTGAGACCTGGTGAAGCCTGGGGGTCCCTGAGACTCTTGTGCAGCACCTGGATTCACCTTCAGTCGCCATGCCATGAGCTGGTCCACCAGGATCCAGGGAAGGGGCTGCAGTGGTTCTCAGGTGTTAGCTATGATGGAAGTAGCAAATGCCAGGCAGATTCTGTGAAGGGTTGCCCACTATTTCCAGAGACAAAACCAAGAACATGTATCTGCAGAAAAACAGCCTGAGAGCCAAGGATATGGCTATCTTTTACTGTAGGGGAAAGACAGTAAAGGGACATCCGTATGAACTCAGACAAACCTCCCTGCAGGGACACACCAGGGCATCAGCTAAAGAGGCACACAGATCACCAGGGGATGCTCAGGTCACCAGGGGAGACTTAGGTGATCATCAGCATTCAAGAGCAAACAATATCCTTTCCACAAAGGAAGCAGGTGCAGGTGGAGATTAATCGCGTGTTTCCTGGCACAGTTTGGGGCTTCCTTTCCATAAACCAGTTTCCCCAACGAGACTTTCTAGAATTATTTGATCTTACTTCTTACATCTGTGAATAGAAATGTTGGCTATCATAGAAGAAAACTGTATGTACATTCACCGAATGCAGGAAGTCACTTACACTTGATGAATCTTTTCCCTCAATGACAATTACAGACATTCTCTTTTTTTCTTTTTTTGTTTTTTGCATTTTATTTTATTTTATTTTATTTTATTTATTTTATTTTATTTTTATAAACATATAATATATTTTTATCCCCAGCGGTACAGGTCTGTGAATCACCAGGTTTACACACTTCACATCATTCATCATAGCACATACCTTCCCCAACGTCCATAACCACCCTCTCCCAATCCCCCTCCCACCATCAACCCTCAGTTTGTTTTGTGAGATTAAGAGTCACTTATGGTTTGTCTCCCCCCCAATCCCATCTTGTTTCATTTACTCTTCTCCTACCCCCTTAACCCCGCATGTTGCATCTCCTCTCCCTCATATCAGGGAGATCATATGGTAGTTGTCTTTCTCCGATTAACTTATTTCGCTAAGAATGATACCCTCTAGTTCCATCCACATCGTCGCAAATGGCAAGATTTCATTTATTTTGATGGCTGCATAGTATTCCATTGTGTATATATACCACATCTTCTTTATCCATTCATCTGTTGATGGACATCTAGGTTCTTTCCATAGTGTGGCTATTGTAGACATTGATGCTATAAACATTCGGGTGCACGTGCCCCTTCGGATCACTACGTTTGTATCTTTAGGGTAAATACCCAGCAGTGCAATTGCTGGGTCATAGGGTAGTTCTATTTTCAACATTTTGAGGAACCTCCATGCTGTTTTCCAGAGTGGTTGCACCAGCTTGCATTCCCACCAACAGTGTAGGAGGGTTCCCCTTTCTCCGCATCCTCGCCAGCATCTGTCATTTCCTGACTTGTTCATTTTAGCCATTCTGACTGGTGTGAGGTGATATCTCATTGTGATTTTGATTTGTATTTCCTGATGCTGAGTGATATGGAGCACTTTTTCATGTGTCTGTTGGCCATCTGGATGTCTTCTTTGCAGAAATGTCTGTTCATGTCTTCTGCCCATTTCTTGATTGGATTATTGGTTCTTTGGGTGTTGAGTTTGCTAAATTCTGTATAGATTTTGGACACTAGCCCTTTATCTGATATTTCATTGGCAAATATCTTCTCCCATTCTGTCAGTTGTCTTTTGGTTTTGTTAACTGTTTCCTTTGCTGTGCAAAAGCTTTTGATCTTGATAAAATCCCAACAGTTCATTTTTGCCCTTGCTTCCCTTGCCTTGGCGATGTTCCTAGGAAGATGTTGCTGTGGCTGAGGTCGAAGAGGTTGCTGCCCATGTTCTCCTCAAGGATTTTGATGGATTCCTTTCTCACATTGAGATCCTGCATCCATTTTGAGTCTATTTTCGTGCGTGGTGTAAGGAAATGATCCAATTTCATTTTTCTGCATGTGGCTGTCCAATTTTCCCAACACCATTTATTGAAGAGGCTTTCTTTTTTCCATTGGACATTCTTTCCTGCTTTGTTGAAGATAAGTTGACCATAGAGTTGAGGGTCTATTTCTGGGCTCTTTCTTCTGTTCCATTGATCTATGTGTCTGTTTTTGTGCCAGTACCATGCTGTCTTGATGATGACAGCTTTGTAATAGAGCTTGAAGTCCGGAATTGTGATGCCACCAACTTTGGCTTTCTTTTTCAATATTCCTTTGGCTATTCGAGGTCTTTTCTGGTTCCATATAAATTTTAGGATTATTTGTTCCATTTCCTTGAAAAAAATGGATGGTACTTTGATAGGAATTGCATTAAATGTGTAGATTGCTTTAGGTAGCATAGACATTTTCACAATATTTATTCATCCAATCCAGGAGCATGGAACATTTTTCCATTTCTTTGTGTCTTCCTCAATTTCTTTCATGAGTATTTTATAGTTTTCTGAGTATAGATTCTTAGTCTCTTTGGTTAGGTTTATTCCTAGGTATCTTATAGTTTTGGGTGCAATGGTAAATGGGATGGACTCCTTAATTTCTCTTTCTTCTGTCTTGTTGTTGGTGTAGAGAAATGCAACTGATTTCTGTGCATTGATTTTATATCCTGACACTTGACTGAATTCCTGTACAAGTTCTAGCAGTTTTGGAGTGGAGTCTTTTGGGTTTTCCACATATAGTATCATATCATCTGCAAAGAGTGATAGTTTGACTTCTTCTTTGCCGATTTGGATGCCTTTAATTTCCTTTTGTTGTCTGATTGCTGAGGCTAGGACTTCTAGTACTATGTTGAATAGCAGTGGTGATAACGGACATCCCTGCCGTGTTCCTGACCTTAGCACAAAAGCTTTCAGTTTTTCTCCATTGAGAATGATATTTGCGGTGGGTTTTTCATAGATGGCTTTGATAATATTGAGGTATGTGCCGTCTATCCCTACACTTTGAAGAGTTTTGATCAGGAAGGGATGCTGTACTTTGTCAAATGCTTTTCAGCATCTATGGAGAGTATCATATGGTTCTTGTTCTTTCTTTTATTAATGTGTTGTATCACATTGATTGATTTGCGGATGTTGAACCAACCTTGCAGCCCTGAAATAAATCCCACTTGGTCGTGGTGAATAATCCTTTTAATGTACTGTTGAATCCTATTGGCTAGTATTTTGGCGAGAATTTTTGCATCTGTGTTCATCAAGGATATTGGTCTGTAGTTCTTTTTTTTGTTGGGATCCTTGTCTGGTTTTGGGATCAAGGTGATGCTGGCCTCATAAAATGAGTTTGGAAGTTTTCCTTCTATTTCTATTTTTTGGAACAGTTTCAAAATAGGAATTAGTTCTTCTTTAAATGCTTGGTAGAATTCCCCCGGGAAGCCGTCTGGCCCTGGGCTTTTGTTTGTTTGGAGATTTTTGATGACTGTTTCAATCTCCTTACTGGTTATGGGTCTGTTCAGGCTTTCTATTTCTTCCTGGTTCAGTTGTGGTAGTTTATATGTCTCTAGGAATGCATCCATTTCTTCCAGATTGTCAAATTTGTTGGCGTAGAGTTGCTCATAGTATGTTCTTATAATTGTCTGTATTTCTTTGGTGTTCGTTGTGATCTCTCCTCTTTCATTCATGATTTTATTTATTTGGGTCCTTTCTCTTTTCTTTTTGATAAGTCTGGTCAGGGGTTTATCAATCTTATTAATTCTTTCAAAGAACCAGCTCCTAGTTTCGTTGATTTGTTCTATTGGTTTTTTTGGTTTCTATTTCATTGATTTCTGCTCTGATCTTTATGATTTCTCTTCTCCTGCTGGGTTTAGGGTTTCTTTCTTGTTCTTTCTCCAGCTCCTTTAGGTGTAGGGTTAGGTTGTGTACCTGAGACCTTTCTTGTTTCTTGAGAAAGGCTTGTACCGCTATATATTTTCCTCTCAGGACTGCCTTTGTTGTGTCCCACAGATTCTGAACCGATGTGTTTTCATTATCATTTGTTTCCATAAATTTTTTCAATTCTTCTTTAATTTCCTGGTTGACCCATTCATTCTTTAGAAGGATGCTGTTCAGTCTCCATGTATTTGGGTTCTTTCCAAATTTCCTCTTGTGATTGAGTTCTAGCTTCAGAGCATTGTGGTCTGAAAATATGCAGGGAATGATCCCAATCTTTTGATACCGGTTGAGACTTGATTTAGGACCAAGAATGTGATCTATTCTGGAGAATGTTCCATGTGCACTAGAGAAGAATGTGTATTCTGTTGCTTTGGGATGAAATGTTCTGAATATATCTGTGATGTCCATCTGGTCCAGTGTGTCATTTAAGGCCTTGATTTCCTTGTTGATCTTTTTGCTTGGATGATCTGTCCATTTCAGTGAGGGGAGTGTTAAAATCCCCTACTATTATTGTATTCTTGTCGATGTGTTTCTTTGATTTGTTATTAAGTGGTTTATATAGTTGGCCTGCTCCCCACGTTAGAGGCATAGAGACTTAAATTGTTAGATCTCTTGTTGGACAGTTCCTTTGAGTATGATATAGTGTCCTTCCTCATCTCTTATTATAGTCTTTGGCTTAAAATCTAATTGATCTGATATAAGGATTGCCACTCCTGCTTTCTTCTGATGTCCATTAGCATGGTAAATTCTTTTCCACCCCCTCACTTTAAACCTGGAGGTGTCTTCGGGGTTTAAGATGAGTTTCTCGTAGGCAACATATAGATGGGTTTTGTTTTTTTATCCATTCTGATACCCTGTGTCTTTTGATTGGGGCATTTAGCCCATTAACATTCAGGGTAAGTATTGAGAGATATGAATTTAGTGCCATTGTATTGCCTGTAAGGTGACTGTTATTGTATATTGTCTCTGTTTCTTTCTGATCTACTACTTTTAGGGTCTCCCTTTGCTTTGAGGACCCCTTTCAATATTTCCTGTAGAGCTGGTTTGGTATTTGCAAATTCTTTCAGTTTTTGTTTGCCCTGGAAGCTTTTAATCTCTCCTTCTATTTTCAATGATAGCCTAGCTGGATATAGTATTCTTGGCTGCATGTTTTCTCATTAGTACTCTGAATATATCATGCCAGCTCTTTCTGGACTGCCAGGTCTCTCTGGATAAGTCTGCTGCAATTTAATATTTTTACCATTGTACATTACAGACTTCTTTTCCCGGGCTGCTTTCAGGATCTTCTCTTTGTCACTAAGACTTGTAAATTTTACTATTAGGTGACGGAGTGTGAACCCTATTCTTATGATTTTGAGGGGGGTTCTCTGAACTTCTTGAACTTTTGATGCTTGTTCCCTTGCCATATTGGGGACATTCTCTCCAATATACCTTCTGCTCCCCTCTCTGTTTCCTCTTCTTCTGGAATCCCAATTATTCTAATGTTGTTTCGTCTTATGGTGTCACTTATCTCTCGAATTCTCCCCTCCTGGTCCAGTAGCTGTTTGTCCCTCTTTTGCTCAGCTTCTTTATTCTCTGTCATTTGGTCTTCTATATCGCTAATTCTTCCTTCTGCCTCATTTATCCTAGCAGTGAGAGCCTCCATTTTTGATTGCACCTCATTAATAGCTTTTTTGATTTCAACTTGGTTATCTATTAGAACTTTTATTTCTCCATAAGGGCTTTTATATCTCCCGAGAGGGTTGCTTTAATATCTTCCATGCCTTTTTCAAGCCCGGCTAGAACCTTGAGAATCGTCATTCTGAACTCTATATCTGACATATTACCAATGTCTGTATTGATTAGGTCCCTAGCCTTTGGTATTGCCTCTTGTTCTTTTTTTGTTGTTGTGAATTTTTCTGCCTTGTCATTTTGTCCAGATAAGAGTTTATGAAGGAGCAAGTAAAATACTAAAAGGGTGGCAACAACCCAGGAAAATATGCTTAGCCAAATCAGAAGAGATCCCAAATTGTTGAGGGGGTGCGAAAGGGGATAAAAGGGGTCAAAAAGAAAAAAAAAAACTATTTTAAAAAGAAAGCCGATAAAGAAAAAATATAAAAAGAGGAAAAAATATATATATATTAGATAAACTAAAAACGTTAAAAAAGAAACGGTAAAAGTTAAAAAAAATTAGTAGAAGAAGAGAAAAAGAAAAAAAATTGAAAAAGAAAAAAAATTAAATTAACTGCAAGGCTAAAAAATCATGGGGAGAAAGCCATGAGTTCCGTGCTTTGCTTTATCCTCCTCTGGAATTCTGCTGCTCTCCTTGGTATTGAAACTGCACTCCTCGGTAGGTGAACTTGATCCTGGCTGGGTTTCCCATTGATCTTCTGGGGGAGGGGCCTGTTGTAGTGATTCTCAAGCGTCTTTGCCCCAGGCGGAGTTGCACCGCCCTTACCCGGGGCCGCGCTGAGTAATCCGCTCGGGTTTGCTTTCGGGAGCTTTTGTTCCCTGAGCGCTTTCTGTAGAGTCCGGAGGACGGGAGTGAAGATGGCGGCCTCCCAGTCTCCGGCCCGGAGGAGCCGAGAGCCCGGGGCCCCACTCTTCAGTGCGCCCTCAGAGAACAGCGCCCAATGACTCCCGTCACCCTGGCCTCCGGCTGCGCTCTGAGCTGACCGAGCCTGCGACCAGTTCAAGGTAACCCCGAGCTGAGAGTCACTCCTTGGCTCTGTCTCTGCAGCCGGCTTCCCCGCTCCAATACCGGTAAGCTCTGCGACACTCAGACACCCCCGATCCTTCTGCGACCCTGCGGGACCTGAGGCCACGGTGACCCCGCCTGGGCTTCACCCCAGTTAAGCCTCTGGAGCGATGTCCCTCAGCGGAACAGACTTTTAAAAGTCCCGATTTTGCTCCGTTGCTCCGCCGCTTGCCGGGAGCCGGCCCCTCCCCCGCGGTCTATCTTCCCGTCGCTTTGGATTCATTCTCCGCCAGTCCTACCTTGCAGAGTGGTTGATTTTCTGTTTCTGGAATGCTGTTCTTTCTCTCTTCAATCCCGTGGATTGTAGGTGTTTGCAATCTTTAGATAAGCTATTTAGCTGACCTCTCGCTACCCGAAGTAGTCTCAGCTGCTACTTCTCCGCCATCTTGACTCCTCCCCCAAAACTCACCCATTTTAACTGTCAGTTTGGAGATTTTTGATGACTGTTTCTATCTCCTTACTGGTTATGGGTCTGTTCAGGCTTTCTATTTCTTTCTGGTTCAGTTGTGGTAGTTTATATGTCTCTAAGAATGCATCCATTTCTTCCAGATTGTCAAATTTTTTGGCGTAGAATTTCTTATAATTGTCTGTATTTCTTTGGTGTTAGTTTTGATCTCCCCTCTTTCATTCATTATTTAATTTATTTGGGTCCCTTCTCTTTTCTTTTTGATAAGTCTGGCCAGGGGTTTATCAATCTTATTGATTCTTTCAAAGAACCTGTTCCTAGTTTCATTGATTTGTTCTATTGGGTTGTTTTTGTTTTTTTTTTTTTGGTTTCTATTTCATTGATTTCTGCTCTGATCTTTATGATTTCTCTTCTCCTGCTGGGTTTAGGCTTTCTTTCTTGTTCTTTCTCCAGCTCCTTTAGGTGTAGGGTTAGGTTGTGTACCTGAGACCTCTCTTGTTTCTTGAGAAAGGCTTGTACTGCTATATATTTTCCTCTCAGAACTGCCTTTATTGTGTCCCACAGATTTTGAACCGTTGTGTTTTCATTATCACTTGTTTCCATGAATTTTTTCAATTCTTCTTTAATTTCCTGGTTGACCCATTCATTCTTTAGAAGGATGCTGTTTAGTCTCCATGTGTTTGGGTTCTTTCCAAATTTCCCGTTGTGATTGAGTTCTAGCTTCAGAGCATTGTGTTCTGAAAATATGCAAGGAATGATCCCAATCTTTTGATACCAGTTGAGACCTGATTTAGGACCAAGAATGTGATCTATTCTGGAGAATGTTCCATGTGCACTAGAGAAGAATGTGTATACTGTTGCTTTGGGATGGAATGTTCTGAATATATCTGTGATGTCCATCTGGTCCAGTGTGTCATTTAAGGCCTTGATTTCCTTGGTGATCTTTTGCTTGGATGATCTGTCCATTTCAGTGAGGGGAGTGTTAAAGTCCTCTACTATTATTGTATGATTGTTGATGTGTTTCTTTGATTTTGTTATTAATTGGTTTATATAGTTGGCTGCTCCCACGTTAGGGGCATAGATATTTAAAATTGTTAGATCTTCTGGTTGGACAGTTCCTTTGAGTATGATATAGTGTCCTTCCTCATCTCTTATTATAGTCTTTGGCTTAAAATCTAATGGATCTGATATAAGGATTGCCACTCCTGCTTTCTTCTGATGTCCAGTAACATGGTAAATTGTTTTCTACCCCCTCACTTTAAATCTGGAGGTGTCTTTGGGTTTAAAATGAGTTTCTTGTAGGCAACATATAGATGGGGTTTTTTTTTATCCTTTCTGATACCCTGTGTCTTTTGATTGGGGCATTTCGCCCCTTAACATTCAGGGTAACTATTTAGAGATATGAATTTAGTGCATTGTATTGCCTGTAAGGTGACTGTTACTGTATATTGTCTCTATTCCTTTCTGATCTACTACTTTTAGGGTCTCTCTTTGCTTAGAGGACCCCTTTCAATATTTCCTGTAGAGCTGGTTTGGTGCTTGCAAATTCTTTCAGTTTTTGTTTGTCCTGGAAGCTTTTAATCTCTCCTTCTATTTTCAATTATAGCCTAGCTGGAATAGTATTCTTGGCTGCATGTTTTTCTCGTTTAGTGCTCTGAATATATCATGCCAGCTCTTTCTGGACTGCCAGGTCTCTCTGGATAAGTCTGCTGCCAATCTAATATTTTTACCATTGTACGTTACAGACTTCTTTTCCCGGGCTGCTTTCAGGATTTTCTCTTTTCACTAAGACTTTAAATTTTACTATTAGGTGATGGGGGGGGACCTATTCTTATTGATTTTGAGGGGGGTTCTCTGCACCTCCTGGATTTTGATGCTTGTTCCCTTTGCCATATTGGGGAAATTCTCTCCAATAATTCTCTCCAATATACCTCCTGCTCCCCCCTCACTTTCTTCTTCTGGAATCCCAATTATTCTAATGTTGTTTCATCTTATGATGTCACTTATCTCTCGAATTCTCCCCTCGTGGTCCAGTAGCTGTTTGTCCCTCTTCCTCAGCTTCTTTATTCTCTATCATTTGGTCTTCTATATCGCTAATTCTTTCTTCTGCCTCATTTATCCTAGCAGTGAGAGCCTCCATTTTTTCTTGCATCTCATTAATAGCTTTTTGATTTCAACTTGGTTCGATTTTAGTTCTTTTATTTCTCCAGAAAGAGCTTTTATATCTCCCGAGAGGGTTATTCTAATATCTTCCATGCCTTTTTCAAGCCTGGCTAGAACCTTGAGAATCGTCATTCTGAACTCTAGAATTGACATATTAACAATGTCTGTATTGATTAGGTCCCTAGCCTTCGGTGCTGCCTCTTGTTCTTTTTTTTTTTTTTTTTTTTTTTTTTTTTTGGTGAATTTTTCCGACTTGTCATTTTGTCCAGATAAGAGTATATGAAGGAGCAAGTAAAATACTAAAAGGGTGGCAACAACCCCAGGAAAATATGCTTTAACCAAATCAGAAGAGATCCCAAATCGTGAGGGGGGGGAGAAATGGAATAAAATGGGGTTCAGAAAGATAAAAAAGAGAGAAATAATTAAAAAAAGAAAATGAATAAAGAATAAATATAAAATAGAAATATATATATATATATATATATATATATATATATATATTAAACTAGTTAAAAAACGTTAAAAAAGAAAGGGTAAAAGTTAAAAAATTTGGCAGAAGGCAAGAAAAAGAATTGAAAAAGAAAAAAAAAATTAAATTAACTGCAAGGCTAAAGAATCATGGGGAGAAAGCCATGAGTTCTGTGCTTTGCTTTCTCCTCCTCTGGAATTCTGCTGCTCTCCTTGGTATTGAAACTGTACTCCTTGGTAGGTGAAATTGGTCCTGGCTGGATTTCTTGTTGATCTTATGGGGGAGGGGCCAGTTGTAGTGATTCTCAAGTTCTTTGTCCCAGGGGGAATTGCACCACCCTTACCAGGAGCCAGGCTGAGTAATCTGCTTGGGTTTGCTTTCAGGAGCTTTTGTTACCTGGGAACTTTCCGTACAGTTCTGGAGGACGGGAATGAAGATGGCAGCCTCCAAATCTCCAGCCTGGAGGAGCCGAGAGCCCGGGGCCCCACTCCTCAGTGCGCCCTCAGAGAATAGCTCCCAATTACTCCCGTCACCCTGCCTCTGGCCGCGCTCCCAGCAGATCGAGCCTGCTACTGGTTCAAGGTAACTCCGAGCTGAGAGCTCACTCCTTGGCTCTGTCTCTGTAGCCTGCTTCCCCGTTCTAATACCTGTAAGCTCTGTGACACTCAGACACCCCCGATCCTCCTGTGACCCTGCGGGACCTGAGGCCACACTGACCCCACGTGGGCTTCACCCCGGTTAAACCTCTGGAGCGATGTCCCTCAGTGGAACAGTCTTTTAAAAGTCCTGATTTTGTGCTCCGTTGCTTTGCCTGTTGCCAGGAGCCGGCCCCTCCTCCTGTGGTCTATCTTCCGTCACTTTGGATTCACTTCTCCACCAGTCCCACCTTTCAGAAAGTGGTTGATCTCCCGTTGGATTTGTAGGTGTTTGCAATATTTAGATAAGCTATCTAGCTGATCTCCTGCTACCTGAAGTAGTCTCAGCCTACTACTTCTCCGACATCTTGTCTCCTCCTCCCAGACATTCTGATGTAAGCCTAATAAGCCTGTAAAAGTTTCAGTTGGACTCAACAACACAGCATAACACAGCCTAGTGTACAAGCTGTGAGCCAGCATCATCATGTTCATCCTGGACATCAGGTACAGGGCATAATGAAGCCAAAGCCAGAGAAGAATGGCCCCAATATGGGGGGACATTGTGTGGACCACATGCTCACAGAATCTATTTAGCTGACACCATCCAGTGGCAGAGGATCTGAAACACTCTTGGTATAGTTGGTGAATCAGATGATACGATACACACTTACAAGAGATTATGAAATGTTAATCACCTCCATCATCAAAATATCTGTTGATTTCAGGGAATGCCTCCCAGCATGTCAGAAACGCTTCAATAAACCTTAGAAAGGACACAAAATCAGGGATTTTGTGTGTTGTTTGTTTCAGTTAGTGCTGGAAAATTCCATAGGGATCTGCAACATCAAGGGCACAGAACCTAGGCTTTCATACGAGATTCCCCATGTATGGAGCATGAGAAGACAGAGGAATGAGGCTTCTGGTGCCAGTAAAAAATCATCAGAAGATAAAGTGTCATGACTAATTCCATGCAACAATTACAAAAAGGAGTGAAAAGGAATATAAGTGATCAATAGGTGTAGAAGACCATCTGAGGGGCCCCTGGGTGGCTCAGTGGGTTAAAGCCTCTGCCTTCACCTCAGGTCATGGTCTCAGGGTCCTGGGATCAAGCCCCACATTGGGCGCTGCTCAGCATGGAGCCTGCTTCCTCCTCTCTCTGCCTGCCTCTCTGCCTGCTTGTGGTCTCTGTCTGTCAAATAAATAAATAAAATCTTAAAAAAAAGACCATCTGAGTCCCTTGAAAATAGGAATGATAATATATAGCAGACAATAATAATATTAAATCTATGAGAAGAGGGGAAGGGTAGTACCCAGTGTCTCAGGTGAAAGCTGTCCACTTCCCAAGATCACCAGCAGGTTCTGATGGTCTTGTGTCCCCTGTAAGCACACAAAGACTAGAAGCTTCAGCAGGATCCATGAGAAAGCTCAGGTGGAGGTGCTGGTTGGGAGGAGCCTTCCACTTACAGAGATAAATTAATCCTTCAGTTACTGATATCAGCCCAATGTGTTAAAATTCTACCATCACTATGTTGAAACCTAACACCATTTAATGGAATGAGTGGGTGGGGACTTAGGGAGGCACTTAGGTCAGAGTGTGCAGTCTCATAATAGGATTAGGGCTCTTATACACCAGGAATGGGAAAGCTTTCTGCCCCTTGGGCCCATGTGAGTTAACAGGGAAAGGACCGCCTAGGACGTTAGTTCTCTCCAGACACCAAATCTACCTGCAGCTTTGGAATGGCACTTCCCAGACTCCAGAACTGTGAGAAATGTGTGTCTAATGTTTGAAACCACCCAGTTCGTGTACATTGTTACACCAGCTGGAAACACGGAGACATTAGTGCACTATGAACCTAAGCATTTTTTCTGGCATTTTCAGAGTTTGTGGCAGAGATAACGGATGTGATTTGAGACTTACCATCATTTTACAGAGTTGTGTTATGCTGATTGCCATGAGCTGTGCAGCTCAGTCACTGGACATAATGTTGTTACCCCATGTCCCCAACATGAAACCTAGGTTGTGGGTTTCTGTGACTCTCCATCTGATCGTGAGGGTATGTTCCCCTTGACATGCTCGTTACTGGAAACCCTCAAGGCACCTACATTACTTGTTTATCCTTTATTGTGTTATTTATATGCAATCCTTTTTCTAATGCATTTTGCACCAACTAAGTAACAACAAATAATGGCAATACCTAACAGCTCTGCCATCCTATTACAAAGGTAACACATGAACACACCTGGTAGTGAACCTGTTTCAATAAAGTGCACTGATGATGAGTGGAGCAGTTCTGAATTACCAGAAGCAGTAGAGAGGTCCAGTTTGTCCAAATTCAACAAGATTTGTATGCTTAGCTGCTGTCCCCCAAACTTGCACATCCACGACTTTAAGCCCGAGAGGATCAAGGAGGCAGTGGATAAAAGAGGTTCTCTAAGAGAGGGGAGCCCCTTGACTAGGGGTGGGGGTTGGTGAATGTGTGAGCAGCCCCTGGGGCAGAGGAATGTAGGCTCTCCATGCAGTAGGATCATCTCCTCTGTCTATAACCAGGTCTCTGGGAAGCTCCATGTGGACATTCCCCACATGGGAGAAAGAGGGTCCTGGGCATGGTGAAGGGGGACACCAGAGAGAACACTGAGGTCCCTAAGGGTACAGGGAGACCCTCCTCCCAGGGCACTCCCAGGAACTAGTATGCTCTCTCCCCTATTCCCAATTCCATACAAAGTCAGCTCCCACATGCCCATCGCTACCTGGACAATAGATGGAACACCAGCCCTCATTTACTTACATTTTGGTCCTCCTTACTCAGGAGTTACCTATTTTCACCACCTCTTACATTTTCCTACATCTGTTCCATGGATTCATGATGTCACAGAGTCAAATTTCTGCACTGAGGTCCCTGCAGTCCTGAGAGCTGGGCACCATAGAAACAAAGACAACATTAGCAAACATTATAACTCCTAAAGACCAACCACAGGGTCTTTTGCTCACCCTGAGCACAGAAGGTTCTGGTGAGGAAGACGTTAATCTGAGTTTGAAAGAGAAGCTTGGTGTTCCCTTCCCAGGTAACCTAAGATATAGAGACCCTACTAAACCAAGACCTTCATGAGCTCTAGCCCCAGGATGAGCCACCCACCACCATCCAGACCCCAAATTCTCATGGGAAAGAGGAGGATGAGGGGGAGGCTGGAAGTGAGCTTTCACACAGGATCTAGAGTATGGATATTCTTCAACTTGATTTCTCTGTCCTCCGTGGTCCTCATGGAAAGGTTCAGCATGTATGTTATGTTTTGGGGGTGTTGAGTATGAGAAGTTATTTCTAGATCATGGACATCAGCCCTTTGACTGTAGTGCCATTTAAGAATATCTTCTTCCATTCCATGAGCTCCTCTTCATTTACCTGACTGCTTACTCTGTTGTGCAGAAGATTTTTATCTTGATGAAGTCCAAAAAGTTCATTTTTTCTTTTGTTTCCTTTGCCTTTGGAGACATGTCTTGAAAGAAATTGTAGTGTCCAGTGTTGAAGAGGTTACTGCCCATGTCCTCCTCCAAGACTTTAATGTATTCCTGCCACACATTGAGGTCTTAAATCAATTTTCAGTTTATCTGTGTAGGGTGTAAGAGAATGCCCAAGTTTCAGTCATAGACACACAGCTTTCCAATTTTCCCAGCACCATTGAAGAGACTGTCTTTTTTCCACTGGAATTTTTCTCTGCTTTGTTGAAGATTAGTTGACCATAAAGATGACAGTCCATATCTGGGCTATCTACTCTGTTCCATTGGTCTGTGTTTCTGTTTCTGTGCCAGTACCAGGCTTTCTTGGCAATCACAAATTTGTAGTAAAGCTTGAAATCAGGCAACATGATATCATGTTCCCAGCTCTGTTTGTCTTCTTCCAAATTTACATAGCTAATTGGGATCTTTTCTGGTTCCATACAGATTTTAGGATTGTCTGTTCCAGCACATTAAAAATGTTGCTGGTATTTTGGCCAGGTTGAAATTGAAAGTATAGATTGCTCTGGGAAGAATAACATTTTAACAATGCTTAGTCTTCTGATCCAAGAGCATGGAATGGTCTTCCATCTTTTTGTGTCTTCTTCAATTTCTTTCATGAGTGTTCTGTAGTTCCTTGAGTACAGATCCTTTACCTCTTTGGTTAGGTTTATTCCCAGGTATCTTACAGTTCTTGGTGCTATACTAAGTGGAATCAATTCTATAATTTCCCATTCTGTATTTTCATTTTAGTGTATAAGAAGGCACTGATCTCTGTACATTGAATTTGTATCCTGCCACATTACTGAATTGCTGTAGGCGTTCTAGTACCTTGGCAGTGGAGTCTATAGGGTTTTCCATTAAAGTTCATGTCATCTGTGAAGAGAGAGAGTTTGACTTCGTCATTCCCAATTTGAATACCTTTTATTATTCTTTGTTGTTTGAATGTTGTTGCTAGGACTTCTAACACTATCTTGAACAAGAGTGGTGAGAGAAGGCAACCTTGTCATTTTCCTGATCTCAAGGAGAAGGCTGTCGGCCTTTTCTCATTGAGGATGATATTTGCTGTGTGTTTTTCATAGATAGATTTGATGAAGTTCAGGAATGTTCCCTCTATCCCTATACTTTGAAGCATTTTAATCAGGAACTGATGCTGGATTTTGTCAAATGCTTTTTCTGCATCAATTGAAGGACCATGTGCTTTTTCTCTTTTCCATTATTGATTTGTTCTATCACACTGATTGATTTGCAAATGTTGAACCATCCTTGCAACCCAAGGATGAATCCCACCTGGTCATGGTGGATATTTTTTTTTTAAAGATTTTATATATTTATTTGACAGAGATCACAGGTAGGCAGAGAGGCAGGCAGAGGGAGAGAGCCAGGCATGTTCCCTGCTGAGCAGAGAGCTAGATGTGGGTCAAAAATTTCTCAATTTCCAATAATCACACCTCAGATAAACCTCATTAGCTACAATACTAAGGTGGATAATCTTTTTAATGTGCTGTTGGATCCTATTAGCTAGGATATTGTTGAGAATCTTAGCAACCATATTCATCAGGGATATTGGTTGGAAATTCTTTTTGGTGGGGTCTTTGCCTGGTTTGGGGACAAGAGTAATGCTAGGTTCATAAAAAGAGTCTCGAATTTTTCTTTCTGCTTCAATTTTTGCAATATCTTCAGGAAAATAGGTATTATTTCTTCTTGGAAAGTCCAGTAGAATTCAACAGGGAATCTGACAGGTCCTGGGCTCATACTTTTTGGGAGATTCTTAATCACCGCTTCAGTCTCGTTACTAGACATTGGTCTATTCGGGTTGTCAATTTCTTTCTTATTAAGTTTTGGAAGGTTATGGGTTTCCAGAAATTCATCCATGTCATCTAGGTTGCTTAACTAACTGGCATATAAATGTTGATAATAATATTTTTATTTCTTTTCAGTGTAACGGTATTCATTGTTTTTGCACCACACCCAGTGCTCCATGCAATCTGTGCCCTCCTTAATACCCACCACCTGGTTACCCCAACCTACCAGCCCATGCCCCTTCAAAACACTCAGATTGTTTTTCAGAGTCCATAGTCTCTCATGGTTCACCTCCCCTTCCAATTTCCCTCAACTCCCTTCTCCTCTCCATCTCCCCTTGTCCTCCATGCTATTTGTTATGCTCCACAAATGAGTGAAACCATATGATGATTGACTCTCTTTGCTTGACTTATTTCACTCAGAATAATCTCTTCCAGTCCCGTCCATGTTGCTACCAAAGTTGGGGATTCATCCTTTCTGATGGAGGCATCATACTCCATAGTTTATATGGACCACATCTTCCTTATCCATTCGTCCGTTGAAGGGCATCTTGGTTCTTTCCACAGTTTCGCGACCGCGGCCATTGCTGCTATAAACATTGGGGTACAGATGCTCATTTTTTAATATGATTGTCTGTTTTGTGTGTGTTGAGTTTCAGGAGTTCTTTATAGATCCTGGATATCAACCTTTTGTCTGTGCTGTCATTTGCAAATATCTTCTCCCATTCCGTGGGTTGCTTCTTTGTTTTCTTGACTGTTTCCTTTGCTGTGATGAACTTTTGATTTTGATGAAGTCCCCAAAGTTTATTTTCGCTTTTGTTTCCTTTGCCTTTGGAGACATAGCTTGAAAGAAGTCACTGTTGCTAATATCGAAGAGATTACTGCCTATGTTCTCCTCTAGGATTCTGATGGGTTCCTTTCACACGTTGAGGTCTTTTATCCATTTTGAGTTTATCTTTGTATATGGTGTAAGAGAATGGTCGAGTTTCATTCTTCTGCATAGAGCTGTCCAGTTTTCCCAATACCATTTATTGAAGCGACTGTCTTTTTTCCACTGTATATTTTTTCCTGTTTTGTCGAAGTACACTTGACCATAGAGGTGAGGATCCATATCTGGGCTCTCTACTCTGTTCCACTGGTCTGTGGGTCTGTTTTTATGCCAGTACCATGCTGTCTTGGTGATCCCAGCTTTGTAGTAAAGCTTGAAATGAGGTAACGTGATACCCCCCATTTTATTTTTGTTTTTCAACATTTCCTTAGCGATTCGGGGTCTCTTCTGATTCCATTCAAATTTTTTGATTATTTGCTCCAGCTCTTTGAAAAATAGCAGTGAAATTTTGATCGGAATGACATTGAATTATAGATTGCTCTAGGCAGTATAGACATTTTAACAATGTTTATTATTCTGATCCAAGAGCATGGAATGGTCTTCCATCTTTTTGTGTCTTCTTCAATTCCTTTCATGAGTGTTCTGTAGTTCCTCGAGTACAGAACCTTTACCTCTTTGATTAGGTTTATTCCAAGGTATCTTATGGTTCTTAGTGCTATAGTAAATAGAATCAATTCTCTAATTTCCCTTTCTGTATTTTCATTGTTAGTGTATAAGAAAGCCACTGATTTCTGTACATTGACTTTGTATCCTGCCACGTTACTGAATTGCTGTATGAGTTCTGGTAGTTTCGGGGTGGAGTCTTTTGGGTTTTCCGTATGAAGAATCATGTCATTTGCGAAGAGAGAGAGTTTGACTTCTTCATTGCCAATATGGATACCTTTTATTTCTCTTTGTTGTCTGATTGCAGTTGCAAGGACTTCTAATACTATGTTGAACAAGAGTGGTGAGAGTGGGCATCCTTGTCGTGATCCTGATCTCAAGTGGAAGGCTGTGAGCTCTTTCCCATTGAGGATGATATTCCCTGTGGGTCTTTCATAGATAGATTTTATGAAGTTCAGTAATGTTCCCTCTATCCCTGTACTTTGAAGCGTTTTAATCAGGAAAGGATGCTGGATTTTGTCAAATGCTTTTTCTGCATTAATTGAGAGGACCGTGTGGTTCTTCTCTCTTCTTTTATTGATTTGTTCTATCACATTGATTGATTTGCAAATGTTGAACCATCCTTGTAGCCCAGAGATGAATCCCATCTGGTCATGGGGGATAATCTTTTTAATGTGCTGTTGGATACTGTTTGCTAGGATCTTGTTGAGAATCTTAGCATCCATATTCATCAGTGATATTGGTCTAAAATTCTCCAATTTGATAGGGTCTTTGCCTGGTTGGGGATCAGGGTAATGCTGGCTTCATAGAAAGAGTCTGGAAGTTTTCCTTCTGCTTCAATTTTTTGAAACAGCTTCAGGAGAATAGGTGTTATTTTTCTTTGAAAGTTGGTAGAATTCCCCAGGGAATCCGTCAGGTCCTGGGCTCTTGCTTTTTGGGAGGTTTTTGATCACTGCTTCAATCTCGTTACTAGATATTGGTCTATTCAGGTTGTCCATCTTCCTGGCTCAATTTTGGGAGTTATAGTTTTCCAGGAATGAATCCACCTCATCTAGGTTGCTTAACTTATTGGCATATAACTGTTGATAATAACTTCCAGTGATTGTTTCTACTTCCTTGGTGTTAGTTGTGATCTCTCCCTTTGCATTCATAATTTTATTAATTTGAACTTTCTCTCTTTTGGTTTAGTGTGGCCAATGGTTTATCAATCTTATTGATTTTTTCAAAAAACCAGCTTCTAGTTTCATTGATACGTTCTATGGTAACTCTAGTTTCTACCTCATTGATCTTTGCTCTAATCTTGATTATTTCCCTTTTTGTGTGTGGAGTTGGTTTAATATGTTGTTGATTCTCCAGTTCTTTAATGTGTAGAGACAGCTGGTGTGTTCTGGATTTTTTAATTTTTTTTGAGGGAGGCTTGGATGGCTATGTATTTCCCCTTTAGGACCATCTTTGCTGTATCCCATATGTTTTGGACCGAAGTGTCTTCATTCTTATTGGTTTCCATGAATTGTTTCAGTTTTTCTTTGATCTCCTGGTTGATCCAAGCATTCTTAAGCAAGGTGGTCTTTAGTTTCCAGGTGTTTGAGTTCCTTCTGACCTTTTCCTTGTGATTGAGCTCCAGTTTCAAAGCATTGTGATCTGAGAATATGCAGGGAATCATCTCAGTCTTTTGGTATTGGTTGAGTCCTGATTTGTGACCCAGTATGTGGTCTATTCTGGAGAAGGTTCCATGTGCACTTGAGAAGAATGAATATTCTGTTGTTTTAGGGTGGAATGTTCTGTATATATCTATTAGGTCCATCTTGTCCAATGTGTCATTCAATGCTCTTGTTTATTTATTGTTTTTCTGCTTGGAAGATCTGTCTATTTCTAAGACAGGTGTGTTACGATCTCCTACTATAAATGTATTTCTATCAATATGACTCTTTATCTTGATTAACAGTTTTCTTATGTAATTGGCTGCTCCCATATTGGGGGCATAGATATTTACAATTGTTAGATCATCTTGGTGGATAGTCCCTTTAAGTATGATGTAGTGTCCTTCTGTATCTCTGACTACAGTCGTTAGTTAAAATCTAAATTGTCTGATATGAGAATCGCTATCCCGGCCTTCTTTTGAGGCCAATTGGCATGAAAGATGCTTCTCCATCCCTTCACTTTCAGTCTGGGTGTATCTTAGGTTCAAAATGGGTCTCTTGTGGACAATAGATTGATGGGTCCTGTTGTTTTATCCAATCTGCAAAACTGTGTCATTTTATGGGTGCATTCAGGCCATTCACATTGAGAGTCATTATTGATAGATACGTTTTTATTGACATCGTGTTACCTTTGAAGTCTTTCTTTCTGTAGATTGTCTCTATATTTCTGTTCAATGCTATTCTTAGGATTTTTCTTCTTTTCTAGAACCCCCCCTTAATATTTCCTGCAGTGTCGGCTTGGTGGTTGCATAGTCTTTTAAGCATTGCTGGTCTTGGACACTTTTTATCTCTCCATCCATTTCGAATGTCAGTCTTGCTGGATAAAGTATTCTTGGCTGCATGTTCTTCTCATTTAGTGCTCTGAATATATCTTGCCAGCCCTTTCTGGCTTGCCAGGTCTCTGTGGACAGGTCTGACGTTATTCTGATGGGCTTTCCTCTGTAAGTAAGGAGCCTCTTTGTCCTAGCGGCTTTCAAGAGATTATATCTACAATTATGATTCCTCAATTTGACTATCAGGTGCTTTGATGGTTTTTTGGAATCTATAATCTGGGTGGAGTCCATTCAGCCTCTAGTACATGAACGCTGGTTTCATTCCCGAGATTGGGAAAATTTTCATGAAGAACTTGTTCCACTATATCTTCTAGACTTCTTTCTTTCTCCTCCTCTTCAGGGATTCCAATGATTCTGACGTTGGAACGTTTCATGGCATCATTTATTTCCCTGATTTTGTTTTTGTGGCTTCTAAGCTGTTTGTTCCAGGATTCCTCCTGATCCTTTCTCTCTATCTTTTGTCCTCCAGATCACTAATTCTATCTTCTGTCTCAGTTACCCAAGCTTTGAGAGAATGTACATTAGATTGGAACTCATTGAGAGCATTGTGAACCTCATCACTGGTAGCTTTCAGCTCAGCCTTAACATTGTTAACATCTTCCCTGGTCGCTTTCAGTTTGACCCTAATCAATTCCATTTGGTCATCCATGGCTTTCTCTAACCTAGCTATTGCCTGGTATTTTAGCCTGAATTCTCTTTCCGACATATTGTCTATGTTGATATGTTGATTAGCTCTGTTGCAGAAGGCCCATCCTCTGTATTTTTCTTCTGTTGGGCATTCCTCCTCCTAGTCATTTTGGTGAGAGATGACTGAACGGATGTAGCTGGATGTATCGACCATGGTGAAGTCAAGGTGCACCCTGGAACACTTCTGAGCAATCAGGGTTCCCCACCCAAATGAGAGAAAAAATAAAAAGAAAAAAAGAGAGAGACACACAGGAAAGAAAGGGAAGATAAAAGAGAACGTTCAGCCCAAATGGGCCCCCAGGTAAGATTGACGAAGTATACAAACAAAAACAAACAAAAAGACTGATAAAAGTATATGACAAGAGAAAAAAAAATATATATATAAGCAAATAAAGGAAGAACCTCATCAAAGAACCCCAAGTGTAAGATTTCTAGACTATCAGGACAAACACAAAAACACAGACACACTGGTGGAAGAAAAAGATGGGGGAGTGGTTATAAACTCTCAGTATGGGTGAGGAAGGTTGTTTTGATTCTTCTGGATGTATCTTGGTATCTTTGTTAAAGGACCCAACTTTCCTACGATAAAGGGGGATTAAAAATTGGTTTACCTATAGGGATAGCATTGATTGGGGAAATGGGATTACCTTGAAGTTTAACTCTATATGAATAATAAAAATAAAAAAGGAATAAACTAGACTAAACTAAACTAAAATTTTAAAAAAATAAATTTAAAAAATAGAAATGCAGAAGAAAAACACAACTGTAAGTATCAAAATGTTCAGGTTATAAGGTTATTATGGAATTTGATGTACTGGACATGTCACTGTGATGGCAAATAGGGTAAAAAATTATCTATATAAAAAAGAAAATGAGCCAGAATAGTGGGAACGAATTAAAAATAAAAGTTCTCCTATGAAGTAGTGGTGGTGGTTCTCTTTTAGTTTTTTTTTTTTTTTTTCTTTCCTGGTTGGTTTTCTGGGGTAGGGGCCTGCCACGTGGGTTTTCAGTCAATGATGTTCCCTGAGTTAAGTCCTCCCACCCCCCTCAAGGGGGTGGGCTCTGAGAAAACCGGTTTTTTCAGGCTTTTGTTCTCTGGAGGTTTTTATGTTTGTTCACTTTTTTTTTTTCTCTCTCGCCTTGACCGCTTTTGATGGTTTTTGTAGGTTTAGAGGAAAGCAAACTGCACCCTGACCTCCCTCTCAGAAAGAATCCTCAGTCTGCTCTCCTGTGGATGTTGCAGAGCCCATATAAATTCCCCCTTGGCTGCTGGCAGAGCAGGTTCCGAGTCGCGGTCCCTGGGGATGCAGGATCTTCTGCTTGTACCCAAAACCACGGCAGCAGCAGCTCTCTGGGCAGCTCCAGACCACCAGAAAGGTTCCAAGCAGTGATTGCCCACAGATTTTCCCGCTGGCCCAGGCTGGGAGTGCCTCGTCTTTCTGGGTCTAAGAACTCCATGCTTGCACGCACCTCTCTCAAGGGAGGCTGTGGGTCACGCGCAGGTCTCAGGCTCTGAGAGCAGGGCATGGGTCCAAAAGCACCAGGCTGGGCCTTCACGCACCTCTCTCAGGGGAGATTTTGGGGCGTGCCCATGTCTCAGGCTCTGAAACAATGGCGGGAGTCTAAGAGCACCTGGTGGGCCTTTGCGCAACTCTCTCAGGAGAGAGTGAGGGGCCTGTGCATCTCAGGCTCTGTTAGCACGGCTCGGCTCCGCATTCTGCCATCTGGCAAGGCTTCCAGCCCCTCACAGGATCCGGACCCCACGTGTTCTCAGGCGCTCTGGCAGCTCAGGAACCAAGACCTGGTTTCTATGCTGCATTCTCTCTGTCTCAGAGCTAGGGGAGGCTGTTCTGGGCCCGGGGACTTAAGCCCCTGTCCCTAGCAACCCCTATTCCCACAATTGCCACCCCCCCCCGAGATCCTATGCTCTTTTTGAGTGCTTTCAACCAGTCTCCAAGTTAATGCTGGTCCCCAGATGCAGGAAACTCTCATATTAGTGCTATTACTTTCCAATCGATCACTTCTGGTGGCTCCCTCCCCCTTTTGTGTATCTTCTGATACTAGTCTGACGTTCCCACTCCGCTTTACCTGCCCACTGGCATCTTCTGCCCCTGTAGCGATCCAGACGTGTATAATTCTGATCTCAGACTGATTTCGTGGGTAGTCAGAGTTCTTTGGTAGGTAATCAGCTCACTTTAGGGTACACGTTGAAAAGGCGCCTCCTCCTACTTCCCCGGCATCTTGTCTCCCCCAGCCCAAACAACTTCTTAAAAAAATAAAATCCTGCTATGTCCATTCTTTGGACAGGTGCTTATCATTAAACCATGATTCTTTTTTAGGGTCTATATTATATTAATTGCTTCACACACATTTTATCTTGGTAGTTTTTACTTTAAAAGGTAAAAAAATCTTTAAGAACTGAAATCTCACCTCCAACAGGAATCTCTGCACTCCCACAGTACTTTTCCTGTCTCGCGTTAATCAGTCACATCTTATCTTGTGTTCCACTGAGGTGTCCAGATCTCCTCTCCATTAAACACTGGAGCAGCTCCAGTGCAGACCTGTTTATCAAGCAAAACACCTATTTGCAGGGACACATTGTGGAGAACCTCTGGATAGAACAAAACAGCAGTAAATTTGCAACAGCAGAAGGTTCTTCCCAGAAATTGGGAATTCTGACAATCTACATATGTGCATGAGCTAGGAGCTTTGCAAACTGGATAAGCTAGAGTGACAGACGTATTCTCAGGAAAAGTCAGTAAATTCCTATCAGAGGATGTGTTCATTGCTCAGGAAAATTTCAGAATGACCTCTGAGTGTGCCAGGACAAGCTCCCTCTAGGATATGGCCTAAAAGGAGAAGACTCTGACATTCTCTGGTAGATAAAAGTGCAGATTTTGAGCTTCAGAACTAAGGGGAGGCTGCACCATAAATGAAGGTAATCAACATGGTCCTGAGAGAGGGAATCTAATTCTAGGCAGACCATGATGAGGAAACATAGATGGTCACTCAGAAGCAGAGGGTCTCTGGGAAGCAGGAGGCAGTGGATACCCGTGTCTCAATTCTAAGCTATTTGCACTGAAGTAATGTAAACCCTCTGCACTGTCACACATGACCATCTCATCATTGTTGTATCTGGGGGGGTAGTTTGGAATGGAGAGAATAGGGTAGAAGTATCCTCCCCATCAGTACTTCTCAAGGACACTACTTCCAGAAACCTCAACATAAGGGCTGCATTTATTCTCCTACCTGAGTGGAGCAAAATAAAAAGTGGGCAAATTATGTTGCAAATATTAAACCAGATGGAAATACATGAATGATAGTGACGCATCAGAGAACTGTTAATACAAGGTTCAGGTTGGGGACGAGAATGCTAGAGAGGATAGACAGACAGAAAGGACGAAAACATGGACAGAAAGAGAAACAGCAAAGCCGGAGATAATGAGACACAGTGAACAAACTCTCCAGGAATCCACAAGAGATTCGAGGACTGGGGTGGAACTGCCCTTCTCACAATGGAGACCTCAAACTCTGGGGCTGATAGCTGAGTGCTCTCCTTAATCGCCTCTTTCTCTCACTCATGGCCAATTAGTCAGCAAGTCTTGCCAGTGACAAGTTCAAGACACACTCAGAATCCAACCATTTCTCACCCCTTCGCTGCTGCCACCCTGGACTGACTCCTATCAGTTTTCACTTGGAGTCCAGCAAGAATCTCCTCACCTTGCAGATTCCAAGCTCCCATGTCCCTGTCTCACTCCTAACTACTCTCCGCACCAGAGTCAGTCAGAGAATCCTTTACCATATGGAGAAAGAGAGGATTGTTGCTGGTTTATGGTCCGTCTTCCCTCCTCAAAGGTAAGCCCTTTTAAGGCAAGTTCTTCTATTTCTGTTCACTGTTGTATCCACAGACCAGGCAGGGCTACAGTTTGTGCAGTAAGAACCAAATAAATATTAGTTAATGAACTACACAAACAGTTATAAAACTGTACACTAGACTTCTGAGTAAAGAATAAAGGATCTGCATTTTGTATTCATTTGTGGGTCTTCAGAATGGTCGGGGTTTGGAAATCATGTCATTTTTTTTTTTTTTGTCATCATCAATGAGACTACAATGGCCTCTCCATAACATTCACTGCATGAACTACAGGAAAAGAATGTCCGATAGGTTGACTAACTTCCATGGTGCCTAGAACTGGCCTGGGCAGGATATGGATGCTGTCCTGTCCCCACGCACAACATCAGGTACATGTAAAGAGTAGAGTGCATAAGTAATGACCAGTATGCAGGAAAACCACTACTCAACATGGGCTGAATGAATTCTGCACCAGCGACACACAGTCCAGATGTGAAAAAGATAACTTGTCTTTGAGGACTAAGAAAATTGTAGGCATCTCTGCTTCTACCTGCTTGTGAACAGTACCATGGTGGTATACGTGTTCTGAGTGAGATGCTCACAGGGAACACTGGGAGCCACGAAGAAGTAAGTGATCATCATACCTGAGGAGTCCACGTAGTCAAGGAAGGACTTATGAGAAAGACTTTCACTGAGCTGAACCATGTCTCAGGACGATGTCTAGCAGATTAGAAAAAGCACATTGAGGGAAGAAGGCACAGACTCTGTGAATGCCCAGCACACATGGTTGCCTTCCCAAGTGGATCCTGGGAGGAAGTTAACAAAATGGGAAGGACAGGAAATGCTTATAGCACATGTTCCTCTAAGGACAGAACCTGTGCTTTCCAATGATCATGGACACTCCTCCTCTCAAACTACTCATTTCCCCCTAGAAAGGTGACCAATAAAGGGGCTTAACAGAGTTGAAAACATTGGGAGACAAATCAGAGGAGGGAATCAACTATCTGCTTCCCACTCCAGTTTATGGGAGGACTGATGCATGTGTGTAGAGCACGGTGTTCCCTGTGGCTGTCACCACCACAAGGAAGAATGTGGCTTCACACCAGCTCTGTCCTAAAGCATGACATGGCTGCCCGGGGGCTCCATGTGGGACAACACAGTCTTCTTCTCTGGTTGTGAAGTTCCTGAGGCATTCCCATTGGAGTTCCACTCCTTTGTTCTAAATGCACTTTGTACAAAGAAACAGACAGAATCTGAAACAGAGATCATGTTTTCAGGAAAGCATAATGGTTCTTCTTTTCTGATTAAAATAGAAAACCAGGAGGGTGGCAGAGTGGCAATAAATTTGCACTGTTTTGACAGAGGCCACATTCTAGTCACAGTTAATACCGACAGTCAAGGTCCATAATGGCTCAAAGTAAGTAAGTTCTTGGAGTCAGTAGGAGACACACATGTGTTGAGCCTCCTAATGAGCCTCAGTAATGCAGGGAAACTATTCTCAACAAATGGAGATTCCACACGTGTCAGGTACACTCTGTGGGGGTGTGGGCAGGTGTAGCAGCAGAAATGGGTCCTCTCCGTGCACTGGTGACAAGGAAAAAAGGCTCCTAGTTTGAGGCAAAGAGCAGCTGCTATTCCCAGGTGGTACTGCAGCTCACAGATGAGGTTAGCAGTGGAACTGAGTGGAAAATGTGGGAGTTATGGGCATAGCCAGAGGCTGGCCTCTTGACAAGACATCCATAGCTTGGTGCCTGAGTGTCGGATTTGTTTGTGCACAGGTTTCTTCTGCAGCAGGACAGCTCCTCCCATGCTGTTCTTCCTCCTGGTGCCTCGCATCTTCCGTGGACAGGTCTTTCTGAGCTTCTAACTTAACCTTCTCTGGTCCACCTCTTTCTGTCTATAGTTCTCTTCTCCACAGCCAGCAGAAACATTTCCTAAACAACAAGGGAGTTCTTCTCTTTTCAGAGCAAAGAACTCCTGGGTCAAGAGGCTGTGTGGATGAGGCTTGAAGCAAGTGGCTTCTTTCTGCTCTTTCATATCTTCCTCCAGCTGCTGCTTCCAACTGCTGCCTTCAGAGCTGTCAGTCATTAAAACCAGTGATTCCTGATACAGACAGCAACACGACTGTATCCACAAGGACTGATCCTGAGGCACACAAACCCCACAAAGAAAATTCATAGAGTACAATGACCCATTTATGAATTCTACAAAATTAAAGCTAGTATAAGCTGACATGAGAAAGAACAATAGCTATGTGTGGACAGGGTGAACAAGGGAAAGGGAAGGAGGAATTCCAGAAGGAAATGCTGGAAATTTTGGGAAGAATTGAAGAACTCACTGTCAAAATGTTGATTGTGACACCTGTGTTTTATATCACAC
Organism: Lutra lutra; assembly: GCF_902655055.1. Lineage (NCBI taxonomy): Eukaryota > Metazoa > Chordata > Mammalia > Carnivora > Mustelidae > Lutra > Lutra lutra. Next base: position 147,959,064 of record NC_062284.1, on the reverse strand, counting down.
ACTCGTAAATGAGCCGTTCATCTTGTGTCGCATATACACATCGAACTTATTATAGGTAATAACAAAGGTGATTCTAAAGGGACGTAGAAAGAGTGAATGTTAAAGACATGAAAATACACCTACACGATGCTGATTTTCTCTGTATTTATGGTAAAGTATAAAATAAGCAAAATCAATCCATCCCCATTACAGGAGGGCTTCCACATGCCTCATAGCCTGACACTCTGTCCTGCAGATGATTTGGGTGGGGGGCAGCAATTCCTGTGGGGAGAGCACTGACCTAGATCCTGGGGTCAATCTCACCCCATATGTTTTCATGGACACCTTACAAACACAAGTATACACCCTGGAAAGTTATATAATAAAAAAAACAATTATTTTCAAAATTGATCATTAGCACTAAATTAAAGGTATTCACAACTGCTTGGGTCACTGCCTTTCTGTCAGAATAGATCCCCAAGCTGAATATATAGTCAGAGGACATGCAAATAGGGCCCTCCATCTGCTGATTAAAACAGCCCAAACCTGACTCTGCAGCTGGGAGAGGCCCCAGCACCAGGATTCCCAGGTGTTCCAGTCAGTACTCAGGACAGGATACAGAAAACTCACCATGGAGTTTGTGCTTGGCTGGGTTTTCCTTGTTGCTCTTTTAAAAGGTAATTCAGGGTGAACAAGAGTCATTGAGGATGTGAGTGGATATGAGTGAGAGAAATTATAGATGTGTGACAGATTCCTGACCAGGATGTCTTGCCTGCAGGTGTCCAGTGTGAGGTGCAGCTGGTGGAATCTGGGGGAGACCTGGTGAAGCCTGGGGGTTCCCTGAGACTCTCCTGTGCAGCCTCTGGATTTACCTTCAGTAGCTATGGCATGAGCTGGGTCCGCCAGGCTCCAGGGAAGGGGCTGCAGTGGGTCGCATATATTAGCTATGATGGAAGTAGCACATACTACACAGACTCTGTGAAAGGCCGGTTCACCATCTCCAGAGACAATGGCAAGAACACGCTGTATCTGCAGATGAACAGCCTGAGAACCGAAGACACAGCCGTGTATTATTGTGCAACAGACACAGTAAGGGGCCCTCAGTGTGAGCCCAGACACAAACCTCACTGTAGGAAGGGATCTGGACCACCAGGGTGTGCACACCACTCACCAATCCTGTCTTTAAGCCCAGGAGCAGATGCAGATGAAGGTTATGGGCAGGTTTCCTGTCAGGATCTAACGATTCCTATCCAGAGAACACTTTCCCTCAGGGACCTTCTCTGCACACATGCTTCTGTGCTTAACTCTTCACTCTCTGAACTTTGAAAATTTGTTCTAATGGGAATACAATTATACCAAAATGCACAAAAACAGAATCACTCACATTGTTTATTCGTGTCTGTAAATACCAACGAAGCACAAATATCCTGATGCTCTTCAAGTGAGGCTTTTAGGATTCCCAGCTGCTCTCACTTTGCATCACATGTCCACCCTCCTCAAAGTGCAAACTCCCTAGAAGCAGCATAAAGTGCATTCTGGACATGAGGCCACCAGAGGCATCAACAATTAAAAGCAAAAGAAGAGAGGTTCTTGGTTGGGGAGTCACTGTCTTAAACAATGCTCATAGCATCAATGTTAGTGACAACATGGGAAAGCAGTGTAACCCTCTCCAGGTGTGATGTGTAGTCGGGATATTATGCACACACATGCATAATTACACACACACACACATACACACACACACGAATATGAAACCTTTTTCACTTTGCACTAATTTCTCTGCAGCAAAAGTGGTCCTAAGACAAAACTACACAGCATACAGGAAGACCTCAAGAAGCAAGAAAAATCTGAAAGAAACACTCTAACGTTACACATGAAGGAGCTACAGAAGGTATGATGACTAAAGCCTAGATATGGGAGAAGGAAGGAAATAGTAAAGATTAGAGCAGTAATAAATGATATAAAAACAAAAGAAAAAAACAAACAGAACAGAACAAAAAAGCAAGGTATAGATTTTTGGAAAAAAAAAAAACAATAAAATTGAGAAACCTCTGCCTAGATTTATCAAAAGGAAAAGAGGAAACCCGAAATAAATGATATCAGAAATCAATATGTTTCTTTGTGGAATAAATAGGGTTTTGGAGGGGTAAGAGGGGCCGGATGGGGAAACTCGGTGATGGGCAATAAGGACACATGGTGACTGAGCACTGGGTGTTACACACAAATAATGAATTGTTGAACGACATAAAAAACTAATGATGTACTATATGGTGGCTAACTGAACATAATTTTGAAATGAAATTTAAGGAGATAATGTGAGAAAATAAATAGTTAAAGCTGGAATTCTAGGAGGGACATTTCCCAATCCAAATCCTGAAATAATACTCAAAATTTTGTGTTCAAACTAGAGGTGGCTGGGGTGGGGGATAACTGCCTCTTGGGCATTAATGAGGGAACTTGATGGAATGAGCACTCGGTGTTATATGCACCTGATGAATCACTAAATTCTACCGCTGAAACCACTAATGCACTATGTGTTAACTAAATTGAATTTAAATAAAAAATTTAAAACAAAATAAAAGGAAAGAAATCAATCTTATCTAGTCTTTCATTCAGAACTTTGTTTCAGGTGTAGAGGAGCAAGATGGCAGCAGAGTAGCGACCTCATTTCAGCTGGTCCCTTGAATTTAGCTGGATGTCCATCAAACCATTCTGAACACACACGAATTCAACTTCAGATGTAAGAACAGTTTTTTTTAAGATTTTTTAAATTTATTTGATGGACAGAGATCACAAGTAGGCAGAGAGGAGGCAGAGAGAGAGAGGAGGAAGCAGGCTCCCTGCTGAGCAGAGAGCCTGATGCGGGGATCAATCCCGGAACCTGGGATCATGACCTGAGCTGAAGGCAGAGGCTTTAACCCACTGAGCCACCCAGGCGCCCCTCAGATGTAAGAACAATTAACCGGATTTCTACAAGCAGCAAAATGACTAGTTTTTGTGAGGTGGGAAGTGGAGAAATGTAAATCTTTTGGGGAAATATCGGAAGATAAATGGAGATTGGAGGGAGTCTCCAAAAGCCACCCACTGGGTGATATTCAGATCAGAGCAAAAAAATCAGGACCTTCAAAATCTGCTCCAGTGAGAGACATCCCTTACTGAAATAGAGCACAGGGGATGAATAGAGAGAATTCTGGGTGGATCACAGGGATCTCAGATCACAGGAAATCAGAAGTAATGGGGAAGCCTGAACCGATAGACTGCCCAAGCAGTGGCACAGGGAGACAGGTTATGGTCAGCAAGCTCAGAAGGGACTCTCAGCTCCAGTCACCATAAACCACAAGTCAGGCCAGTTGGAAGACTGCTCTGTGCCTGACCACCCTGAAAAGGACTAAAGGTGTGGGCTGCTTAATATCTCATGGGAGATATAAAATGATTTGTGACCAAAACAGGGCAACAGCTCTCAGGGCGGCGTAGCCCTCAAAGGACACTGGAGAGGCACCTGGCTGTGAACTGCGAGCCACGCAAGAGGGTGCATGTGTGAGCCCATGGCTTGGTGCACAAAGTGGCTACATCCACAACTGGGCAACGACTCTCAGAATGATACGAAACCTGACAGGACACTGGGTCAGCACCCAGCATGACCTAGGAGTTGCGGAAGAGAGTGCACTCACAAGACCACAGCCGCTAACAACTGCAAAGTCAGAAAGCACAGAGACACTCATGGGTCCCTGGAACTTTCTCCAGAGAGTTGCAGTGGGCATCCAGTATGCAAGTCTGTGGCTTTTGGTACACATAGAAGTGGAGATGGATTGACCTGAGATGGTGTGGGGGGTGGGGGTCCGGGCCACCACATTGTTGCTCTGGGCTGGAAATTCCCGCAGGGCCATGTTTGCACTGACCCTCTGAAGAGAAGCAGAAAGCCACCAGGGAAAAAAAAAAAAACAGACACAGGGTTGGCTCCCATTCAGCCAATGACCCTGACAAGGGTGGGCAACTCCACCCGGACAAAGATGCCTGAGAAGCCAAGCAGCAGGCCCCTCCCCCAGAAGACAGACTGGGAGAACAGGTGAAGGATAAGGTTACTTCCCACAGAAACGTGAAACTCCAGCACCAGGGGAAAATTACATAGGGAGCTCCAAGTGTTCCCTCACGACTTGCTTATACTCAGGATAAAAGTTTACATTTCTTTTTTCTTTCTTTTCTTTTCCTTGCTTTTTCTTGTTATAACCGTGTTCCCATTTCAAAGAGAGTCTTATTTCCTAACTTCAGTTTCTAAATTTAAAATCTTCATTTTATAGATTTATGCCCCACATAACCCAATTTTTCTCTCTATTCAATTTATATATAAAATAAGTTCTAATTTCCTTAACGTTTTCACATATAGGGTCTTCTAACATATACCAAAAATCAATCAGGAACAGGGAGATCGAGGCAAGATGGCAGAGGTGTAGGGGTCCCAGTTAAAGCAAGTCCCTTGAATTTAGCTGCATATCTATAAACTATTTTGAACACCCATGAAATCAACCTGAGATGTAAGAATATAGATGTGTATTTCTACAAGCAGAAAAGTGGCTGTGTTCAGCAAGATGTCTATTATACCAGCTCTTTTTTTCAGAGGCCATTTTGACTTGTTTTTTACAAACCTATATTTTTTAACACGTACATGCTTTATCTTAGCAAGTTGTTCACTCTATTCAGTTTTACCTTCTTATATATCCATCCTTTAATTTTCTAGTGATTTTGAGAGTTAGTGTCCTCTAACATACGGGTCAAAATTCACCCAGGAACAATGAAGCACTCTATTTTGTCCAAAACGTAAGTTACAGCCACTCTTTACTTGCCCCTTTTTTATTTTCTACTCTTTATATATTTTATATATAATTTTTTAATTTTTTCAATGTTTTTATTTTTATTTTTTTCAGTGTTCCAAGATTCATTGTTTATGCACCACACCCAGTGCTCCATGCAATACCTGCCCTCCATAATACCCACCAGCAGACTCACCTAACCTCCCACACCCCCCTTTCCAAAACCCTCAGTTTGTTTCTCAGAGTCCACAGTCTTTCATGGTTTGTCTCTCCCTCCAATTTCCCCCAACACTCTTCTTCCCTACATCTCCCCATGTCCTCCATGTTATCCCTTATGCTCCACAAATAAGCAAAACCATAAGATAATTGACTCTTTACGCTCATTTATTTCACCAGCATAATCTCCTCCAGTCCCGTTCATGTTGATGCAAAAGTTGTGTTTTCATCCTTTCTGATGGAGGCATAATACTCCATAGTGTATATGGACCACATCTTCCTTATCCATTCGGCCGTGGAAGGGCATCTTGGTTCTTTCCACAGTTTGGCAACCGTGGCCATTGCTGCTATAAACATTGGGGTAGAGGTGGCCCTTCTTTTCACTACATCTTTATCTTTGGGGTAAATACCCAGTAGTGCAATTGCAGAGTCATAGGGAAGCTCTATTTTTAATTTCTTGAGGAATCTCCACACTGTTGTCCAAAGTGGCTGCACCAACTTGCATTCCCACCAACAGTGTAAGAGGGTTCCCCTTTCTCCACATCCTCTCCAACACATGTTGTTTCCTGTCTTGCTAATTTTGGCCATTCTAACTGGTGTAAGGTGATAACTCAATGTGGTTTTGATTTTAATCACCCTGATGGCTAGTGATGAACATTTTTTCATGTGTCTGATAGCGATTTGTATGTCTTCATTGGAGAAGTGTCTGTTCATATCATCTGCCCATTTTTTGACATGATTGTCTGTTTTGTGTGTGTTGAGTTTGACAAGTTCTTTAAAGATCCTGGATATCAACCTTTTGTCTGTACTGTCATTTGCTAATATCTTTTCCCATTCTATGGGTTTCCTCTTTGTCTTGTTGACTGTTTCATTTCCTGGGCAGAAGCTTTTGATCTTGATGAAGTCTCAAAAGTTCATTTTTGCTTTTGTTTCCTTTGTCTTTGTATACATGTCATGAGAGATGTGGCTGTGGCCATTGTCGAAGAGGTTACTGCCTATGTTCTCCTCTAGGATTCTGATGGATTCCTGTCTCATGTTGAGGTCTTTTATCCATTTCGAGTTTATCATTGTGTACCATGTAAGAGAATGGTCGAGTTTCATTCTTCTACATATAGCTGTCCCATTTTTCCAGCACCATTTATTGAGGAGGCTTTTTTCCACTGTATATTTTTGCCTGCTTTGTCAAAGATTATTTGACCATAGACTTGAGGGTCCATATCTGGGCATTCTACTCTGTTCCACTGGTCTATGTGTCTTTTTAATGCCAGTACCATGCTGTCTTCATGATCATAGCTTTGTAGTAGAACTTGAAATCTGGTAATGTGATGGCCCCAGTTTTGTTTATCTTTTTCAACATTTCCTTAGCAACATTTCCTCTTCTGATTCCATACATATTTTGCAATTGTTTGCTTCAGCTCTTTGAAAAATGCTGCTGGAATTTTGATCAGAATGGCATTGAAAGTATAGATTGCTCTAGGCAGTATAGATATTTTAACAATGTTTATTCTTCTGATCCATGAGCATGGAATGGTCTTCCACCTTTTTGTGTCTACTTCAATTTCTTTCTTAATTGTTCTGTAGTTCCTCCATTACAGTTCCTTTACCTCTTTGGTTAGATTTATTCCCAGGTATCTTATGGTTCTTCATGCTATAATAAATGGAGTCCATTCTATAATTGCCCTTTCTGTATTTTTATATTGTTAATGTACAAGAAAGCAATTGATTTCTGTACATTTATTTTGTATCCTGCCATATTACTCAATTGTTGTATGAGTTCTAGTGGTTTGGGGGTGGAGTCTTTAGGGTTTTCCATATAAAGTATCATGTCATCTGCGAAGAGAGTTTGACTTCTTCATTGCCAATTTGGGTACCTTTTATGTCTCTTTGTTGCCTGATTTCTGTTCCTAGGACTTCTAATACTGCTGAACAAGAGTGGTGAGTGGCCATCCTTGTCGTGTTCCTGATCTCAAAGGGAAGGCCGCAAGCTTTTTCCCATTGAGGATGATATTCGCTGTGGGTTTTCCATAGACAGATTAGATACATTGAGGAATGCTCCCTCTATCCCTATACTTTGAAGTGTTTTAATCAGGAACAGATGGTGTATCTTCTCAAATGCTTTTCTGCTTCAATTGAGAGGACCATATGGTTCTTCTCTCTTCTCTTATTGATTTGTTCTGTCACATTAATTGATTTGCGAATGTTGAACCACCCCTGCATCCCATGGATAAATCACACCTGGTCATGGTGGATAATCTTTTTAATGTACTGTTGGATCCTATTATCTAGGATCTTGTTGAGAATCTTACCATCCGTATTCATCAGGGATATTGGTCTGAAATTCTCCTTTTTGGTGCAGTCTTTGTCCTTTTGGGGAATCAAGGTAATGCTGGCTTCATAAAAAGAGTCTGGAAGTTTTCCATCTGCTTCAGTTTTTTGAAACAGCTTCAGGAGAATATGTTTTATTCCTTCTACAAAAGTTTGGTAGAATTACCCAGGACATCCACAGGTCCTGGGCTCTGGTTTTGGGGAGGTTTTTGATCACTGCTTCAATCCCGTTACTAGATATTGGTCTATTCAGGTTGTCAATTTCTTCCTGATTCAGTTTTGGAAGTTTATAGTTTTCCAGGAATGCATCAATTTCACCAAGGTTGCTTAACTATGCATATAGCTGTTGATAATAATTTCTGGTGATTGTTTCTATTTCCTTGATGTTAGTTGTGATCTCTCCCTTTTCATTCATAATTTTATTAATTTGGGTCTCCTTTCTTTTCTTTTAGATTAATTTGGCCAATGGTTCATTGATCTTATTGATTATTTCAAAAAACCAGCTTCTAGTTTCAATGATGTGTTCTACTGTATGCCTAGTTTCTATCTGATTGATCTCTGTTCTAATCTTGATTATTCCCCTTCTTGTGTGCGTAGTTGGCTTATTTGTTTTTAATTCTCCAGTTCTTTAAGTTGTAAAGACAGCTGGTGTATTCTGGATTTTTTTTTCTTTTTTTTTTTTCTTTTTTTTTGAGGGAGGATTGAATGCTTATGTACTTCCCCCTTAGGACCGACTTGGCTGTATCCCATAGGTTTTGGACTGAAGTGTCTTCATACTCACTGGTTTCCATGAATTGCTTAAGTTCTTCTTTGACTTTCTGGTTGATGCAAGCACTCTTAAGCAAGGTGGTCTTAGCTTCCAGGTATTTGAGTTCCTTCCAAACTTTCTCTTGTGGTTGAGCTCCAGTTTCAAAGCATTGCAGTCTGAGAATATAAATGGAATAATATCAATGTTTTGGCATTTTTTGAGTCCAGATTTGTTGGTCTATTTTGCAGAAGGTTCCATGTGTGCTCGAGAAGAATGGGTATTCTGTTGATTGAGGATGGAATATTCTCTATATATCGATGAGGTCCATCTGGTCCAATGTGTCATTCAATGCTCTTGTTTCCTTATTGATTTTCTGCTTGGATGATCAGCCTGTTACTGAGTGTGGTGTGTTAAGATCCCCTACGATTAATGTATTCATATCAGTATGTCTCTTTATCTGGATTAACAGTTGTCTTATGTAGTTGGCTGCTCCTGTATGGGGTGGGGCATAAATATTTACAATTATTAGATCTTCTTGGTCGATACACCCTTTAAGAATGATATAGTGTCCTTCTGTATCTCTGACTACAGTCTTTAGTTTAAAATCTAATTTCTCTGATATGAGGATCGCTACCCCAGCCTTCTTTTGAGGCCCATTGGCATAAAAAATGCTTCTCCATCCCTTCTCTTTCAGTCTGGATGCATCCGTAAGTTCAAAATGTGTCTCTTGTAGACAATGTATGGACAGGTCCTGTCGTTTTATCCAGTCTACAAGCCTGTGCCATTTCATTGGAACTTTTAGGGTGTTCATGTTGAGGGTGATTATTGAGAGATACATTTTTATTGGCTTCGTGTTGCCCATGAAGTCCTTGTTTCTATAGATTGTCTCCATAAATTTCTGTTCTATGATGCTCTTGGGTTCTTCCTTCTTTTATAGACCCCCCCCTTAATATTTCTTGTAGTGCTGTTTTGGTTGTCACATACTCTCTTAAACCTTGCCGGTCTTGGAAGCTCTTTTTCTCTCCATCCATTTTGAATGTCCGTCATGCTGGATAAAGTATTCTTGGCTGCAAGTTCTATTCATTTACTGCCCTGAATATGTCTTGCCAGCCCTTTCTGGCTTTCCAGGTTTCTCTGGACAGGTCTGAAGTTATTCTGATGGACCTTCCCCTATACATTAGGAATCTCTTCCCCTTATCTGCTTTCAAGAGCTTCTGTCTAAAATTATGATTCCTCAGTTTCACAATCAGGTGTCTCGAGTTTCTATGATCTTGGGGGCAGACCTTTCTCCTCTGGAACACGAACCCAGGTTCCCTTCGCCAGATTGGGAAAATTTTCATGGAGAATTTGTTCAACTATATCCTCTAGTTTTCTTTCTTTCTCCTCCCCTCAAGGATTCCAAGATTTCTGACACTGGAACATTTCATGGCATCATTTATTTAACTAATTCTCTTTTCATGGCTTCTAAGCTGTTTGTTCCAGGCCTGCTCCTGATCTTTTTTCTCTATCAGTTTGTCCTCTAGATCACTAATTCTATCTTCAGCCTCAGTTCCCCTAGCTGTAGAGAATTTAGATTAGATTGGAACTCATTGAGAGCCTTGTTAACATCATCCCTGGTGGCTTTCACTTCTGCTCTAATCTATTCCATGTTGTCACTAATGGTTTTCTCTAACCTAGCCATTGCCTAGAAAATTGTTAGCCTGAATTCCCTTTCTGACATACGGCTTATGTCCATATCCAATAGCTCTGATGGTGAGGGCACAGTCTCTGTATTTTTCCTCTGTTGGACATTCCTCCTCTTAGTCATTTTTGTGAGAGATGGCTGAGGGTATGTGTAACTGAATGTATCAACTGTGATCCAAGAAAGGTGCACCCTGGAACACTTCTGAGCAATCGGGAGTCCCCACCAAAAAGAATGAAAAAAGAAACCAAGAGAGAGGGAGAGAGAGACAGGGAAAAAATGTAAGAAAAAAAAGAAGACCAAGCCAGAATGGGCCCCAAAGGTAAGACTTATAATGTATACAAACAAAATCGGACAAACGAAAAGACCAACAAAAGTAAACGACAAGAAAAAAAGAACCCAGCCAAAATGAACCCTAAGTATAAGATTTATACTACCAGAACAAAGATAAATAAATATGCAAATACATAAGCAAAATATGCAAAATGCATATTATATGCAAAATATGCAATATGCATATGCAAAATATGCAAATATGCAAATACACTAACAGAAGAAATATGCAAAAACACTAACAGAAGAAAAAGATGGGAGGGTGCTTATAAATCCTCAGTGTGAGTGAGGATGGTTATTTTGATTCTTCCTGGGTGTATCTTGATTTCTTTGTTAAAGGACTCAACTTTCTGGAGATAAAGGGGGATTAAAACTGGTTTATATATAGGGGTAGCATTGATTGTGGAAAGAGGATTACCTTGAAGCTTATCTCTATATGAGTATTTTTTTTAAATAAAAAGCAAAAAGAAAAACACATGTATATGTATCAAAAAAATTCAAGTTGAAAGGTTATCATGGAAATTGTTGTATTCAACGTCACATTATAATGGTCAATAGGTCAAAAATTTTTTAAAAATTTTAAAAGAATGAGAATAGTGGGAACGTTTAAAAATAAAAGTTGTATCTATGAAGTATACAAGTTTTAGAGCAATACCGGGAGCTTAATATCTTCTTTTCCCCTTGTGTTGGGCTTTTACAGTTTTATGGGGACACTGGTGGTTGTCCTCTCCTTTTGAGGGGGGCTGGATTTCTGGAGGAGGGGCCTTCTGTGTTGTTTTTCAAACCGTCTTGCTTGGGTTGAGTCCTCCTGCCCCTATCACGGGGCTGCGCTCTGAGGATACCTGTTTTTCAGGCTTTTGTTCTCTGGAGGTTCCCCCCCGCCTCTGGCAGCTTTTGGCCAT